>NW_020664499.1:2493542-2746552 GCF_002925995.2 Terrapene triunguis
GGGGGGAGGGCGGCCGGAGCCCTGGGGAGAGGGCGGCGAGCCCCGGCTGGGGCTCGGCTCTCCCCCCCCGCGGCGGCCAGAGCGCCGCGCCGCCGCCCCCCTCCAGGTGCCGCCCCAAGCACCAGCTTGGGTGCCTGGTGCCTGGAGCCGGCCCTGCCCTGACCGCAGCAAGTTTCAGTGCTGTAAAGCACCAGAGTAGACAGCGCTGGTAGCTACACCCCTCGTGGAGGTGGTTATTTTAGAGCACTGGGAGAGCTCTCTCCCAGCGCTGTGCCGTGACCAGAAGGAATGTTAAAGCGCTGCCACAACAGCGCTTTAGTGTTGCCAGTGTAGCCTAGCCCTTAGTAACCTCTGTCCGCTGCCCCCGATATCAATGTGACTACTCTTACTAAAGCACTACTCTGGGTAATATGTTTTGGCAGTATTGGAATGTTATGCTTCAGTCCTGCATACACGCACACACTTTATCCACGTGAGTAATTCCATTGAAGCTAGTACGCCTGTAAGCTCTATGGGCAAGGCCTGTGTCTGTCCCTGTTTTATACAACACAAAGTACACTGATGGCTATCAACAAAAGATAAAAATAGAAGTTTTTAAACAGTCTCTAAGCAATTTGTGACATAAATCAATCACCTCTTCATTGCACATTTTAAAACAAGTAACATGTTCTGGAGTAATTAAGTTAGCCAAATGTGTGCATTAGAACTGGTCAAAAGTTTTGAAATTATGAAATGTTTGATTAAAAATTTCACAAACAGATCAGGGCATTTTTGACTTTTTCACAAAATGTTCCCCCCATTTTTAACCAATTACTGAGCTAGTGGAATTTTTTTCAATTTTAAAATTTCTGATTTAAGGGGAAAAATTAATTCTGTTTGGCAATATTTTTCACGATCCCAACCACACCCTATTTTTTTTGACCAGCTCAAATGATCATGTTTGCTGAGATTAGTCTAGCAATACATCTAATATTGCCAGTCCTAAACTTTGATGAGTCAAGTCTCTCAACAATAAGAGCTTGGCTTCTAAATTATGAGATTTTTTTTAAAAAATAAATATTTTGGGTTCTTTTAAGTTGCCATCTAGTTTCTGAGTCTTTTGGGGGTGCATTGAGATCATGTTCTCACGATTTCCTCCACAACTCTGAGGACCAGAAATATAGTTTCCATTTGATACAAGTGAGAGTCTCACATATTCACATGACTCTAGAAGCTGGGACTTTAAGAAAAATGCCAAATACTATAAGATAAAATTGTGAGAGTTGGCAACACTGGAAAACACTACTTCATTCATGAAAGTCTAACACAGAATTGCAAATAGATACTGCCTGTTTTTGGGCTGTTGCTCCTTCATCCCTCTTAAGAAGACTTTGTCAAATAACTGCTAACCTAAATATCAGACAAATTTTCAGCTGCTAGGATACATGTATTAGGTGCCTTGATACCATGATGAGGTATGTGGTGTAAGTATATGAAGGGAAGACAACAGAATATTCTTTCCAAGTTAGCTCTGCGCCTACAGTTGATTTACAGGCTGGCATTGCTGAAGTCATGCCATTGTGAGCATACTCAAGGAACAGCTTGGTCCACTTTGTGGCTAGCAGTGGACTCCTACAGTCCAAGCTTTGCCCCTCTATTCTACAGGTCTCTGACAAACAGGCCTCTTTTCAGAGTCTGTCAGCCTTCGTGTCAGCATGAGGGAGGAAGTCTGTTCATCATTCCACTCACCACTTCTCCTGGTCCCCCCCACCCCCTCACTTGTGTGCACAAAACTGCAATCACAAATGTAAAGTCTATTTCACAGATGGTCCCTAATGCAGAGAACTTGGCAGGACCAGATGCAGCAGCCTGCAACCAGTCAAAACTGTTGATCCCAGTGCAAATTGAATATAGCTGAATAAGAACAGTAGGATTTGGATCATAGTGAGTTGTATATATATTTATATAATAACTGGTAGGTGGGAGGGGCATATATTTAATTAATTAAATAAGTATTCCAGTTCACCCTTTAGTTCCAGTGGATCCCATTAGTATCATTAAAACCAGAGGGATGTGACAGCATTAGGAGCCTTGCTTACAGAAATGCTTTTGTCGATTCCATTCAAGACGCCTAGGTACATTGTGTATTAGTTCAGCAATACTTCCTTCCTTCTTTTCTTCATTGTCCTGATCCTACCGACCTACTCATGCCTCGTTTTCCTTCTACCCTTTAATTTATTCTCCTGGTTCAGCCTTCAAGGTTTATAGATTCCGTTTTGATTGACAGTTGTGTATGTAAAGTTGATTTATTTTGTTGGCATAGCTCTGAGCCAAAGTACAGGCCCTCTGAATGGCCAAGCTGTTAAGAAACTCATTGTATGATGAACTGCAGTTAGAGTGGTGCCTTTGCTGTTTGCTTCATCTAATCATATTTACTACCAAGAATTTCTCTTCTTTGCGCCCCTCCCCCCACTTTCCATTGTTTGAATTGGAAACATACTGGAGTTACACCAGGGATGAACTTGGCCTGTTGGTTTCATGTCCTTTATCATCAGTTTGTAGGTGCCTTCAGTTACCATGAATGTTTCCTTATTTTTGCCTGGCAAGTTTTTTACCTGCCAGGCTCTAAGCTTGGGGAGCTGTGCTTGTTCTGCCAGTGTTGATGAAGTCACTAATTCCACAATGAAGGGCAAGCAGCTTTAAGGGGTAATGATTCCATCATCTGTAACAGGGAAAACACAATCTCTGAGAAAATCATTTTCAGTTGTTTTGGGTTCAGATGTATCTAAACATGGATCTAAACTAAAACCTTAGGTCCAAAGACCTTAGACCTTGGGAAAACCTAGACCAGGGTTTAAACTTTGTTCCTCAAACTCATCTCTAGTCAGGCCTTGATTCAGCCTAGGTCATACAGAGAGCATTTTCCTGTCCCCGCAGGAACCACTACCCCTTGGTGGGGATTTACTCAACAGAAATGCAGGGGCAGTTTACACTGCTGCCTTTCCTTAGGGGTTCAACTGCGGGAAGATGACTGCAAGGGGATGGAGCCCCAGCTACAGAGATGGGCCAAATCAGCACATTCCTCAGCCTCTCCTTGGCCCCTGCCACCCAGTTTTGCCCAACCACTACAATAACCCTCTCCATGGGTGTGATGCTATGTACCTCAAGGGAACAGCCTACACCCCCATGTTCATCTTTATAAAATGATCGGGTGGCATCCAATGCAAAGTTTGTCATGTTGGGTGTCTTCGGAAGGCTCATGATGCACTGAGCATGGTTGTTATAGTGATGTTATCATAATTGTTACAGTGATGTTATAGGTTATAATTTCATGTATATAGTTATGAGGCTGAAAATGTATCCTCATGGCTTAAAGCAAGCCCAGACAAAAGCTCTCCAGCAGCAGAGGGGCAATTCACACCTCATCAGGGCATGGATGCGACAAACCCAGTCGAGTCTCACAGGAACAAAGGGCGCTGCCCTAGGCAGCAACAAAAGAATCTATTAAGACTCTCAGGGAGTCATCCCCCTTCCTTTGGTCAGTTTGGAACTGCGATGAGGTAATGCTCACCTGACTCTGAAGGCGGGCGGCAGCCAAGAGGGAAGTCAGGACAAGATAAAAGGGAGAGACGTTTGCCATGCTCTCTCTCTCTCTCCCACCTATATTTACAGACACCACCACCAAACGACTGAAACGCTGATTAAAGGGGAGAGCCTGGCTGAAGAACAACCAGCCAGCCTATGGTGAGAAGCATCTAAGTTTGTAAGGGCACTGAAAGTGTTAAGCTCAGTTTAGAATGCGTTTTGCTTTTATTTCATTTGACCAAATCTGACTTGTTGTGCTTTGACTTATAATCACTTAAAATCTATTCTTATGGATAATAAATCTGTTCATTTATTCTACCTGAAGCAATGCGTTTGGTTTGAAGCGTGTCAGAGGCTCCCCTTGGGATAACAAGCCTGGTACATATCAATTTCTTTGTTAAATTGACGAACTCGTATAAGCTTGCAGTGTCTAGTGGGCATAACTGGACACAGCAAGACAGAGGTGCCTAGGGTTGTGTCTGGGACCGGAGATATTGAGTAGTGTCATTCAGTTGCAAGTAGCTGGGAGCAGCTTACATGCCAGAGGCTGTGTGTGAACAGCCCAGGAGTGGGGCTTCTCACAGCAGAGCAGGGTAAGTCTGGATCCCAGAGTCAAGGATTGGAGTGACCTAGCAGATCACCGGTCCAGATAACACCAGAGGGGAACGTCACAATGGGGAATCTATACCACTGGGGCTCTGTGCCCAGCGTTGCTATTCTCTTATCACAGGGGTGGGCAAACTACTGCCCAGGGGCCGCATCCAGCCCTTCAGATGTTTTAATCCGGCCCTCGAGCTCCTGCCAGGAAGCGGGATCTGGGGCTTGCCCTGCTCCAGCACTCCAGCCGGGGAGTGGGGTCAGGGGCTTACCCCTCTCCACATGAGTCGTGGCTCCCGGCAGCAGTGTCATGTCTCCACTCCGGCTCCTACGTCTAGGGGCAGCCAAGGGGTTCTGCGCGCTGCTCCTGCCCCAAGCGCTGCCCCCAAAGCTCCCATTGGCCAGGAACTGTGGCCAGTGGGAGCTGCAGGGGCGGCGCCTGCAGACTGGGCAGCATGCAGAGCCACCGGGCCACGCCTCCACGTAGGAGCCAGAGGGGGGACATGCTGCTGCTTCCGGGAGCTGCTTGAGATAAGCACCACCCGGAGCCTGCATCCCTGACCTCCTCCCATGCCCCAACCCTCTGCCCCAGCCCTGATCCCCCTCCCGCCTTCCGAACCCCTCTGTCCCAGCCTGGAGCACCCTCCTGCACCCTCAACCCCTTATCCCCAGCCCCGCCCCAGAGCTCGCATCCCTAGCCTGAGCCATCCCCTCCTGCACCCCAATCCTCTGCCCCAGCCTGGAGCTCCCTCCCACAACCTGAACTCCCCATTTCTAGACCCACCCCAGAGCCCACACTCCCAGCTGGAGCCCTCCCGTACCCCAAACCCCCAATTTCATGAGTATTCATGGCCCACCATACAATTTCCATATCCAGATGTGGCCCTTGGGCCAAAAAGTTTGCCCACCCCACAAAAGTTTGCCCATTTGTGATTAACAGTTATGTGAAATTTCCTTTACCTGCAATTGATGAGCACATTTCCAGTCTTAGATCGGGTTTGCACCAAATTTCACTCTGAGATTCACGTTCATATGACTCAATCAAAACTAGTGAGCTTCCTATCAAATCTGAATTTCACATAATTCCAGTGCAAAATGCAGGATGGTCCTAGAGTCACTCAAAAGCTTTTATGGGAAATGCGCACTGAGTTCTGAGTCCCCCACCACCTCCCAAAATAGGTGAATTTTGCATGATGGCTAATTTAACTATGACCATTTGGCACAGCTTCTATTAGAGATGGTTTTAAAAATCAGTCCAGTTGTTAAGTCATTTCTGTTCCCTTTAACTTGCATAAGCACTTTTCAAATTTAACATGTAATTTAAAACCAAATTCTCAGCTGGGGTAAATCAGCTCTCTCTCCTGCAGGCAATGGACCTACTCTGATTTACATTGGTCCTTAGGTCCGGATCCAAAGCCTATTGAAGTCCATGAAATACTCCCATTGATTTCACTGGGCTTTGATTCAGACCTGAAATGTCTGAGAGGTTTTTTCCCCCCTCTGTTGTCCTAGTCCATAACAATGCATTGAAAGTGCTGCACTTAAGCAGCATCACTGAGGATTGAGAGATACAAACTGTCAAAAGCCACAAGCTTCAAAGCAGACTCTGGCCTTCAGGTGCCTATGAGAAAAAACAACCACCAGAGGGATGACAGCTTGAGTTAAATGCAGAACGTCAGCCTTAAATTTGTGTCACATTCTTAGAAGGAAACTCAGTCCAAAACTCTTGCCAGCTAAGACCTTATTTCCGCTCTGTGTTTCTTATGCAATGGTAGAACAACATCCAAAACAGCATTTGCCACTGTGTTAGGTGGTTGCCACTGGGAGTTGTGCAAAATATTCACATCAAACCCACCTCAAACTGAACTTTGGGCTTACAGTTCTCTAGATTCAAGAATTTCAGCCCATGCTTGAGAAGGTTCAGCAAATGGGTTGATTTTCCCCTACACGTTCCTCTCTTCCACCACACATTGAGATGGGAAACTAGCAAACCTTTCTCTTCCCAGCCAATTTACCTCTCTTCTGAAGAGCTGCCCTCTTTCCCAGCAATAGGTCACAAGGGTGACTTGGACAACGGAAGTACTTGTGAAACAAAGTACTTCTCCATGTGAGTAGAGATCAGAATCCAGCCTGTTGAAAGCATCTGTGTAAGAAATGTATCTGCAGTAGAGATTGCTGGGGAGGGTGGAAGAGAGGGCATGAGTAGAGGTTTCCTCTGAATTAATCAAACTCTAAGCTTCAGGTGTTGGTTTCCTTTGAACCATTTCAAATTGAAGTGCAAGGACTGGTTTGTAATCCCCTTCATGAGCTGAACCCTACAGGGTTCTCACTGCCTTAGCTGTCAGATTAACAACACTTGGAAAGAGACAGATTGGATAAATAGGCCATCGTCAGATACGTATAGCAGAAAGCCAGGATGGAAAAAAAGATCCATACTTGCCTGACGAGGTCAAGATAGCAGATTCGGGTTTCCTGGTGACTGGGGCTTGTCAAGTCACTGTAGGCTACCCTGCAGGAATTTACCACCAGCCAAGCCACTTTACTGAAGCAGCTTTGAAGAAATCTGATCAATATATTTGATTTTTCCTTCAAAGTCGGCACCAAAAGCCCAGAATGTGTGGACACAGAGCAGCTCATTTTCCACCACTGATTGCAATGCACTCTCCTCCAGCCCCCACACAGGATGAACTGCACATACACTCCACCCCCCAAAACACTTATTTGTGGGGAGAAGTCTTGATACTGCTCTCCTGACCTCTTTCTGGGCTTCTGCAAAAGCAGATTGGCACAGCAACAGCAGTTTCCCCTCCTCTTTGACATGAGGGGGACAAATTCATCCCTGATACAGTTATCCTGAGATCCAAGGAATTAGCAGGGCCGCTTTTGGCTGAAAAGTGACCCATAAACCATTACTCCAATTCCAGTGTCACCTGCTCTGAAGAGCAACAGGAACTGGTGCAAAGAATTTTGAGCTGCATCCAAAGATAAGTTGCGAGTAGCCAACTGTGGAAGATCCAGGTGTGAAAAAGTTTGAGAAGCCCTGACCTAGAACCAGACAAAATAAGAGTAGAAGTTTCCCCATTTTCCTTATCCCTCCTTACTCCACACAAATATAACACACTGCATCACAGCCTTGACCAATAACATGTTCCATTCCTTGCAACTCCTGATAACAGATTGCCAAAGTGCGGGGTGATTTTGGTGATGTGGAAATACAAATGTCCATTGGCAGGATACTGAGAATTCTAAACTCATCTCCACGTGTAAGAAGAGTGTGAACTATTGATTCCTTGGTTAGTTTGTTATTTTTTTTAAAGAAGGAAGTGATTTCTAGAGGAAAGAAAAACCTCAGCTGTCTAGACTTACATTGCCTCTCAGCCAAACCTGGTCATATGGAGAGATGAACCATCCTTCTTAGAGTTTGGAAAGCTAATTGAGAAGTAAAGCCCTGGAAGCTCGTCAGAGCTACAGTGCTTGCACATCACACTCTGCCTTGTCTGTGGTTTTCTCTTTCTACCTTTGAAAACAAAATTCTCATTCAACAGGGCAGTTCTTTTTTTTGTTATGAGGGGGTGGGGCGGGAGAAATCACCACAGAAGCCAACTCTTTAACTGTAGAGAAGTTGAGATCAAGGGGGCCAAATGTCCACCATTATTCAGTCGCTGCTTTAACTATCTGTGGGAACAGTGTATTCCTTTAAACTAATGAGTGGTGCCAGATTCAGTGTAGACAGGCCTTCATCAAAGGAAAATCCTGGCACTTCTTTTTGAACTAAAGTGTTCTCTTTCCCATGGTAACAGCAATTTATTTTTGCACACAAGGAACCTCGTCTTCCACTGACACTAGCACAATAATAATCCTTCTTCTCTTTTTCATTTTCTTTTTGACTATCAAAGAATCCTTTCCACCCCATGTCACATGACCCTGCTCTTCCCGTGACGTATGTACAATGACCTCTCTTCTCCTGGATCCCATGCAGCCTAATCCTTTCCCTCCAGTATCATTTACACAGTAATCCTTTTCCTTCTGTGACACAAGCACAAAACTCCCCTTCCGCCACTGTCACCTTGCAGAGTAATCCATTACTTCTAGTGGCACACAGAGAGTAACCATTTGTGTTCTATGTCGCCTACAAAACAATCTTACTTTTGCACAATAATCTGTCTTTCCCTATGGCATGTGCCCAGGAACCTGTCCTTTACGCTAATTCTGTTTGCTGCAGCGACCCACACTACGGTCCTTCTTTTCCTCGGTCATTATTAGCCCTCATTCCATGAGCTAGTATCAGAAGGTGTGGGTAAGACAGCCCTTTGGAAAATGGGAAGTAGATCAGTAACACGTTTTCATTATTTTGAAAAATTTCAAGAAAAAAATCGAAAGTTTTCAGATTTTTGGAGAGAAAAGTAACTGAAAATTTGAACATGTTTGTGTTTTCCCCATTTCTCTTCCTTTTCCCTCCTTACGCTTGCCTCCTTTTAACCTTTGTGTGGATATACTTGTACTGATGTAGAACCACCTTTACAAATTTACAGAGGCAAGCTAAATCAACATAAGGCAGGTTTCAATAAGTTTACGTGTGTCAACACACACAGTGGCACCAGTTTAACTAAACTGATTTAACATTGCAACTTCAGTTAAACCAATGCAACTTTCTTGTGTAGACAAGTCACAGCTATGTCTACATTGCAATCATGGGTCATGGTTGCAGTTTGTGGGGGTAGAAATACCGAAGGTCGCTTTAATTTAACTAGCTGAAATACTAGAACAAAGAAGAGGAGCAGCATGGACTTTACTGCAGGCTGTACAAGCCTTCCTGGGACTCTGGGTAATTACTCGGGTAGCTAGCCTGCACTGATGCCCGTCCTATTGCATCATCACTGCTCCAGTATCCAAGTTAGCTAGATTAAAGCTAACTTGGGTATGTCTACATGAGCTGCTATCAGACCCTGTTATTGCAGTGTAAATATACACTTAGTCTGTTCATCTCTAAAATGCAGATAATACCTCTCTGGATCCTATGGGAACCTGTGTTCATAAAATGCATTAAGATTCCTGGATGAAAGATGCATTAGAAGCTTACAGTGTAATTATGGTGATCACCTCACCTTAGTACTATTCTTGCCTGCATTACGAAAACATCACATGACTCTGTATGAATTAATTCCTGGCCTGGAATAACAGCGGTGTAGGTGCAAGGAGAGGTCAAGCTTGTGAGCTGGTGGGTAAATATATTTTATCTGGTATGTCTGTAACCCTGCATTACACATGCACCATAATTCTTTATCTCTGTTGTCCCTTGCATGGCAGTTTTTTTTCCTTTCTCCACCTTTTATGTCACATGTGCATTAATTTTTTTTTGCACAAGCTACATAAACTCCCCCTCCCATGCTTCTCCCCCCTATTCCCTAGATATACTGGCCTGGATTATGTAGTTAAAAAAATTCTTTATCGCTAATAAAAAAAACCCCTAATAATTGATGTTGCTGCTATTGTTGCCTCCATTTACTATCAAACATATGGCCCAGAACTGAATAATCAAACTGGTATTCTGTGTCAGCATTTCAATGCTGATTAAAACCCATTAACTCAATAGTGGGTCCTTCCGCTAATAGACGCAAGGACCTTGAATTTCAAACAGTGCTGAGAGTGAACTGCAGTGCACCAGGACTGAGTTATGGGCCAGCCCCTTTAAAGAAAATCTGGAACACTGTTTTGGCACTTAAGGTTTTGCACTGTGGTGCAAGCAGCTTCTGCTCTCCCTTCACTGTTTGCCCCCCCCCCGCCGTTACGTCCCCCCCCCCCATGGAAAATGTTGAAAGACATTCTACCTCGATAAAGTTTTGATCATATTTCATACTATTTTTTTTGTACTTCTCTTCTCCTTTTTTTTCTGAACACTAAGGACATTTACATGAAAGAGGATCTTTGTGGTTTATGGGCTTGTCTGCTCATGCTGCTTTTCCACACTTGAAATCACCATAATACTCTCTCCAGCCCTATCCATTCTACAAATAAAACTATGTTAACTGTAACCAGCCTTGAACATGCTCATGAACATGGATACAGCTGAGATAACATGTTTCCATGCACCTGATTGGCAGCAATATTCCTGGCACAAATGTAGGTCAATTGTGTTGCCTTGTCCACACCAACTAAGCTGTACAGCCAGTTATGGGATGTTCTGGGAAAATGTGGGCAGCTATCCCATACTGCCTCAGCTGCTGGAGTTGGAGGCAGAATTCTGTGGGTGCTTTTCACATGGTGCAGTGTGCTTTGGGATTTCCTCCTGGACAGCTTCCTGGGAGGCAGAGTGGCAGGTGAACTCAGGCTATGATTACATTTTAAGCTCTTATTGAGCTAGTGTGAGTGTAAATAGCAGTTTAGCTGTGGCAGCATGGGTAGCAGCAGCAGAGGCACGGCTCAGGACAAGTACAAACCCGCCTGAACCTGGTGGGTACATACTTGACATAGCTCAATCATACTTCTGGTGTCACTCTGGCTAGATCACTATTTATACTCACGCTAGCTTGATGGGAGCAGGGGAATCACATCCTAGCTCGCAGTGTAGACATAGCCTCAGTGAAACAGACATATTGGGTGTCCTTTCTGCACAAAAGAACAATTGTGTTAGAACCCATTTACAGCTTGATACACTCATGTGAGATCAGGGGAAAAACTCTACCTACTTTTGGAATATAAGGCCAGAAGGGACTATCATGATTTTCTAATCTGACCAGCTACATAACACAGGCCATTGGATTTCACCCAGTGATTCCCGAGTTAAGTCCAACCTCTTCTGGTTGAACTGGACTCAGCATCTCTTTTTCAGGAAGACATCCAAACCTAAATTGAAACTGATGGGAGAATTTTACCACATCCCTTGGTCATCTGTTCCAAAAGCTAGTCAATTAATTCCTCACTGTTCTCACGGCTAGGAACTAGACGGTAACCAGGCTGTATGGGGACACAGACTGCATGTGGAGTCAGCAATGCTCAACGGGGTACTTAAATGATTAATTGGGGTGGGATCAGGCTCTGTGCTAGGTACGTTGATTCAGGAGCTATGGAATCTCATTCCAGGAATTGAGGTTTGGGATTGTTATATTGGAGAAGGAGTGACACTATTGCTTGGTTACAGGTCGTTCAGTGTGTAAGAATTTGTATCCTACTGAATCATCTCCCCTCTTGGTCTGTGAAACCACAAACTGTTTCCTAACACTTAAATCAGTCTGGCAGGTTAGGAGATTAGAAAAATATAAAGGCTTTATTGATAGTTACATGGGCACACCTAAGATGTGATGTCACCGCTATCTGCTACTAGCTGTGTGATGAAGGGGGAAGATCAATACCACACAGCAGCCAAACCTGAACTCATTAAAGCCAAGAGGAGTTTTGCTATTGACTTCTGTGAGACCAGGCTTTGACCCTACATATTATTTACTCTTTAATATTCTTTATACATTTTAAAAATCCCTCTAAACACAAATTGAGAAAATGAAATATAGGATCAAAAATGAGAAACATAATATGAAAAAATCATGAACATATTTGGGATTCTGGACATATGTCCTCAGTCAAAAACAAAAGCAGGAGAAAATTTTAAATTAACTCATCTACATATGTATAGTCAAACTCCCTATGATATAACTCCATTAACTTAAGTGGCATTATGCCAGCAGGAAGTTTGGCCCATCGTTTAATTTTTAATTTCAAGACATATTCCAGGATTCAGTGTATTAATATTTAGTTCAGATGTTACCACAAGAATATAATCACTGCCATAAAAAATCTTTTATAAAGAGTCTTTGAGAAACCTCAAGGACAAAATCTCGAACAAGAGATTAATTAAGCCATTATTTTAAGCTCAAAATGCCAGATAAGTAGGAGTTGACAGCCGATGTTCAGAGTTCCTTCTGGTGCCTTTAGGAGAAAATCAGTTTTAGGCCCAGATCCTGTTCTGAGCTGTCCTTGGGCATAAGGCTGCACTAGAATGGAGCCCCATTTGCTATGCATGGAGCTCAGTGCAGGAACAGAGCTTAGCTCAGGAGGTGTGGAAATATTTGCAAGTTTGGAGCCTTTGATTTTAAGTAGTCTCTTGCATCACCCTAATTAAAAGATCTGTATTTTACATTTCCTAGAATAACTTGCAATTGAATCTGAATACATTCTGATTTTAATCAATCTCATTTCCTACTCTGGTATTTAACAGATCTTTGTTATTCCTTAAAAAAAAACAAAACAACCTTGTTTATTTCTCTCTCTCTCTCTGGCTTTGTCTACACTGGCAAGTGAACGACAAAACTTTTGTCATCCAGAGGTGTTAAAAAAACACACCCCTCCCCAAAAGATAAAAGTTTTGTCCAGGAAAAGCGCCGGTGTGAACAGCGCTTTATTGGCAGGAGCACAGCCATGTCCCTAAAAGCTGCATAGTGTAGACAAATCCTTTATGCAATAGACCAGTCCTGTCCCCTAGGAAGAAATAATAATTGTATACTGACTAGTATGTGGAGAATCACCTTCTCTCCCAGAAACTCTTCTAGAACCAGAAATCTTGGCTGTATAATGATACATTTTAGGGCCACATCCTCAGCCCTGCTAAATCCCCTTTGTGCAGCTGTGGCCTTACTTTAATGGTCCTTGGAATATATTTAAGGCCTCATTCCTTAAACCACACTCAGAGATAATGTAGAAAGGTGAAAGGGGACTAGAAATTCCTGAAGATAGGGGAAGGCTCTTTCCTTATGAGGTGCTCCCAGAATTACAACCGAACTTGGCTTTAAAAAGAATTCCAATGATTTAGGCCCCAGATCTTTTAGCTTGGACCCCAAGATCTTTACAGAGACAGTGATACTCAGACTCTGATACAAAATGAAGGCCTCATTGTATTTGATTCTAGTTTGGAACAATTCTGTCAAACTACCTTCTCAGAAATAGAAACCCTATAATTAAAGAGGCAAAGGCTAAACCAACAGAGATTCACACAACACTCACCAGCACATATCAAGTTTACTCACTTGCTACAAATTGTTGAAAGGTGTTCTGAATATTTCTAATTGACTGAACAAGCATAAAAACATAACTCGCAAATGTAGCCGCTATACTTAATCTGTGTAGATGCTTATAGAGCTCCCATCGCTGTCCTCACAAAACTCCTGTGAGACGGGAGAATTGTCCCTATTTTACAGATAGGGATCAGAATTGCACAGAGGAACAGATCCACAGAGGTTTTTAGGCAACTCTCTTCAGGCACCCAATTCCACCATTTTGGTGCCACTGATTATTTTCCAAACCACACCTCAGCTGTCATCTAGCTCCCTAGTGCCTACATTCCCACCAGTCAGCATTTGCAAAGCTGCCTAAGCCCTAACGCTTGGAGCCCTAGATCAAGCGGAAGCTCTCAAACTAAATGGGGGGGAATGCCTTTCTCTTCAGCAGGGCCCGATCCTGTAGCTGTTCTCAGAGCACGCCTCAGACCTGATACCGATCAGACCCTACAGCTGCAGGGCCAGATGCAGGACACCAATAGGCAGAAGTGCTGCATGGCAGCCCCACAAAAGACTGCCAAGGGCACAGGGAAATGTAGGATGAGTATGAGAGATATGAAGCATGAGCTGGAGAGAGAGAGAGAAACACAGTTTTGGCTCCTAGTACATGTGCTAATTCACCTAACCTGGCTTAGATGCTTAACTCCATGAGAGGGTTTGTGGCTGAGGATCTCAAGCAGAGGGAAGTACCTATCTGCCTCATCAGCCAGGCACACTAGGTCAGCTGCTTAGGTGCCTAAGCCCCTCTTTTCTCACCACCTCTCCTTGGCATTTCACTCCTGGAGAGGCAGCTCCCTGGCTTCTGAACATCCCACTGCTAGGCACTTAACTCTCCTCATACCTTTTACAGGGATGCTGGGAGCCTCACCCAGGGCTGAGAATTCCACTGGATGGCCACTGGCCTAGTGGTTAGGAGTTGCAGTGGTGAACAAAGCAATGCTTGAGTACCTTTGAGGAGTGGGGCCAGAGAGACTAAGGGTATGCCTACACTACAACCCCACCATGGCAGCGAGTCTCAGAGCCTGGGTCAACTGACTTGGGCTCAGGGGGCTCAAGTTACAGGGCTAAAAATAGCATTGTAGATGTTCCCGCTTGGGCTGGTAGTTGGGCTCTGAGCCCCATCCCCCTCACTGGGCTTCAGACCCTGAGCTCCAGCCCAAGTGGAAATGTCTACACTGCTATTTTTAGCCTTGGTCTGTTGACCTGGGTTCTGAGACTCACTACCATGGGTTTTTTCTTTGCAGAGTAGATGTACCTTAAGGGTATGTCTACATTACACATTAAGCCTGGGCTCTGACTCAGGTTTGAGCCCAAGCCCCCTGCCATTCACACACAAATCAGTCTGACTTAGGTCAGCAAACACTCAGGATCCAGATCCTAGCACCGTACTGGGGGTGGGTGAGTCAGAGCCCAAGTCCCACTGTAACTCGGGTCTAAGTCCTGTCATTTTGCAACATGGACACCGCTCAAGACACACTGAGTCAGAAGGCCTGTATACTACAGTGTGGATACATTAGCCTGGCTGTGAGACCCAAGTCAAGCAATTATTAACCGAGTTTTACAATGCAGTGTTTTTATATGGAGACACTGAGTCCCACAGATCCAGATTTACAATACAATATGGACATACCCGAAGTGATTCACCCAATGCCACACACAGCAAAGCTTTGACATAGAAAGGAATTGCATGCTGATCTCCCAAGTCCCAGGCCAGTCCCCAACCACAGGCCAGGGCTGAGCATTTCTCTCTCAAAAACAGGTCAACATCACCAGACAAAGGGAGGATAGACAGCTACAACGAGAACCACAAACTCTCACATACATGGATTCTCTTCAAGAATCTCACCAATCCTTAAAGAATATTACCCGTGGCAGACTGCAGTGACAAAGCACCTCAGCTGAACAAAAGGGGACCATGATGCAAAACCAGCACTTTCAACAGGGTGCTGCTTATTTCTCCAAATCACCCATTCTTATTAAAAACAAACAGCTTCAAATAACGCCCTAAAACAGCTGAAAGACCTAGAGACTGATTCCTAAAGGAAGCCCAGTTTCTATCCTCCCAATTGAAATAATGTAAATGGAAAATGGACAATGAGATGTTTTAAAGGGAGTGTCAACAGGCCCTGGCTCGAGAGCAGTCTTAGTCAAAGTCCATTCAAGTCAGTGGGGAGGCACCTATTGACTACAATCATCTTTGGATCAAGCCCTCGCCGAGGGAACATCCCCTGTCAGAAACATGAAAAAAACAAAAGAAAATAAAAGAATAACTGAAGCAAAGAGCCTAAAAACTAAATTTTTTTCTTTTTTTAAAACCAAAAATAGAACTAGTGTCTTAAAAGTCACTAATAGAAGTGGCTAGATTAGGGGATTTGACTGTTTCAGGCAGGGAGCCCAGCTCATTATACATTTTAAAATAACACAGATATTGAGCCCAATTCATCCCTGGCAGCTGCAGGACTTGGTCCTTTGGCACAAACTGTAGTGTCGTATTCTTTTAGCTCCCGAGGTCCTTGGGTTTAATCCTTTGCCAAGATGACAGTTGTGGCACTTCCACGTCTGGTGATATCACAGATGCTCTTTACAAGGTACTGCCAGCAGTGGGTGTTTCAGGACACAGGGATGCAATGGGTGCTCTGCAGAACACAGGCTCAATAGTAGGTGCCTTAACCTATGGAAAGGAAACATATGGTTCTGCAGGACAGAAGACGAATAATGAGAGCCCCAGCATTCTACATCACGTTTTAATGATGGATTCGGAAAAAGAAGCAATAGTAGTTCCTGCATATTTCTTAAAGGGAGAGTTACAATCTGGGAAAGCGTTCTATAAGGCGGAATGCCTATAAACACAATCAGCAAACAGTGAAGGGCAGAGGCAGTGGAGTGGAATCACAGCACAGGTGCTCATGCAAGTTAATCTGGTATCAAAATATTAAAGACTAAAATAAACTATCCCCAACCTTAAGGACTATAGATAGATAATATGCAGCAATAAAGTTTTTATCTGTGCTGAAGTACATATTTTTTATGCAGCTAAAGCTATGTCACAGATGGTCTTCACTAGAATAGATTTTGCCATTGCTAATCCTGTATTAATCTGCTGGTAGAGCTATGTCTGCATTATTACCACTAGGTTCCTTACTGAGAGGAGCTATTACTCACTGATGGCACAGTCCCTTTACATATTAGCTTCTTGTGCTTTGGTCCTGAATTCAAGCTAGCTTGATTGTGCGTGGGGTGCACTACACACACAGCCCCCGAGTTCAATTACCACTACAACAGTGTTCTGCCATGAGAGGGAGCTGGAAGTCTGATATTCTGTAGCCTTTTATGTTTTCTGTTCACAAATCATGAAGGTATTACTGTTGTCCAATATACTGTACAGGGCTTCCTCTCTGACTGGATACTCCGGAGCCAATGATTTTGCACATAGGATTGAATTGGGAGGGGAGAAACATATTGTAAAAAGGATTTCAGTTTGCTCTAGGATCCCAAAGCACTTTGCACATTGTGGATCAGATCCTGAGGCCCTTTGTCATTTTTGCTGAGCCCTTCGCCAGGTCAACTCCAATGAGAATTTGAGCTCAGGAAAAAGTGAATGTAGAGCTCAGAATTTGGTCTAATGCTATAATACACATACAGGACCACTGAAATGGAGTCACCTCTGAGGCGGTAGGAAGCAACCAACCAACCCATGAATAGCAAGGCAAGCAATACCTAGGAGGAGAGAACATTTTGGTTAAGGGCACCAGGTGGTATATGGATGTTGGACAACATCTATTTTAGCAGGAGAAACTCAACCTTCTCCTTCCCCCCACAGTGTATTTGTTTCATTCTGAACAGGCAACCAGCAGCTGTAGAAAAGCATTAGAAGATGATAGGTCTAAGTGTCCAGCACTTGCAATAGCAGCAGAATTACCTGCCTCATATCCCTGTCCAACTTCTTTTTTATTTTGTTGGCCTCAAATCAGAATATTCTGAAGAGATGTGCCAGCAAGGGAATAATCACAGCTCTGAGCTGTTTAGCGTGTAGAAAGAAGAGTTAAACCCAAGCTGGCATAGGTGCAAAGCCACTTATTATCTGAGTCCTGGCTGTGGTTGGACTACCAGTAAGAACACAGGAAATGAATAATTAAAAACTTGAAAAACAGCTGATGCTCTGATGCAGCACTCCCCGTTCAAGTGTCTGTGAGTGCTGATAAAGGAGGGCATGTGAAGGGAAAATGTCCTATCAGTATTAAAGCCCTTTCAGTTTTATTTTTGTTTCATGTTACTTTAGTAGCTAGATTCTGGCCAAAGGAGGGAGAATAACCTAATTTTCTTTTATTGTTGAAATGTGAGCATTTACCATTGTGTCCTTCTATTGCACTGGGTGTTCAAGGTGATAATTTGGATATGATGGGACTCAGGGCTCTGAGGTGCTTCTAAAGTACTTGTAATATTTTGCACTACAGCTGAAATTGGAAACAGAGCTAATCCTCATATAATCCTCCTCCTAGAACGTTCACTTCATTGGGTACTGTTGGGGAAAGTAGAAAACTTTGCCTGGCTTCATTCATTTCTAGGATGGAGGGATAGCTCATCAAAAGCTGCAATGCAGCAATAGGAGCAAACACCAACCAGGCAATAACTTGGTGTAACAGCTGGCTACATTCAGAACTTTTAGGTAAAGTTGGCAGTGTTCCATATCATGCAGAGCAGTGAAGGCTTCTCAGTCTGGATAGGTAGGTTTTGCTGGGTCTGTTTAGAGTCAGATACAGTATGATCTGTACTCTAGCCCTTATTTAGCTCTAGCCCCTATTTTCTACATGTCAGTTTTAGCTGCCCACTTTGAGGACACCACCAGCTGCTGCTAGCACTTGCTCACAGTTTTAAAAATGATTCTTTATTCTGGTTCCCAAGAGGACAGAGATTGGGGTGGGGATTGTTTGGGAGGAAATGTTTGGTGGTAAAGGCTCATCCAAAATTTGCAGTTATCATCATTATGGGAGCTTCCCTTTGCAACTCCCTCTTCTTTGCAAGGGATCTATGACAAAGAATGGATGATGCTGAATCTTGCTGCTTCTGGCTCCTCATTGCCACACCAGCCAACAAGTTATTACATAAATAAATACCTCCATGGCAGTAGCAGTATCAATCCCAGAGGCCATTTAGTAGTACTGGCACAACTCATCCCTGTTAAGGAGCCCAAGCCAAATCCTATAGAGATGAGTGGGAATCTCTTCAGGCTTTTGGAGATAGAAGTGTACTCAATGGAGAAAACATTGATACTAAGTCATATTTATCACCATGTCAGTTAAAACGTGTCGGCAGGTAACACCTTTTCTAACACAACATGTTTTCTGAGGTGAAAGGAGGAGACAAGTTCCTTTTTTCCCCTTGTCTATTTTTCCCCCCCGAGATATAACTCGTAATTCTGATTTACTTCTGAAATTGCACAACATACACTGTGAACGGCAGTCTGTGGAATGTCCAGGGATCAATTACCCTTTCATGTGTAAACTGATCTTAACGCATCTATCAATCTCCAGGAGATATGCCTCACTCTGGATGACAGAGAAAACACAGGAAGGTGGGAATGGGAGTTACACTCTTCCTTAACTTGATTTCTAGGAGCATGTGTGTGGGGGTTGGGAGCAGTGGTGAGGTTACTTTTTATAAACGACAACAAAATCACAGCCATCATGGACAAGATAAAATGTACCTACCAATTGACTTCTCTCATTTCCTTCATTTGCACACACACCTTACTGTAACTCATTCTTTTGCTTGGGATGCAACTATCCAGTGGGAAGGACAGAAAGGTATTTTTCTAAAGGCCTTGTCTATACAGAAAAGTTGTACTGTTTTAACTGTACCAGTTTGGATGTATAAACGTGCCTATAGCAGTATAGCTTATTCTCATATGGGAAGGGGAATAAACTATGTACAGATCTAAGGCATCTTTATCTCTCTTTCTAACTGCTTCCACTCTAGGGGTTGTACTGGTATAAGTATACTGGTGATAAAAGTCACACCCCTAAGGAACAATGCCAGTACAAAAATTGTTCTTAGGACAAACCTAAGAAAACTATGGATTTCATTTTTTGGGGAAAGGGGGTTTATGGATTGATTCTTCCCTGCCATTAAAAGTTTCATGCTTTGTGAAGACAAGGCATGTCCCATGCTGATGCACCTTTGGTAAAGTGAATACAAGGGGCAATGCACAATTGATCAGTTAATTCATATTCAGCTATTAAAAGTGACATACTATAGACAATAGGCTCTGTTTCACTCCTGTTAATTTAGGGGCTGGTCTACACACAAATCCTGGCTTCAATGAAGTCAACAGAAGTTTTGCCATGGACTTCTATGGGGCCAGGATTCCACCTAGTTTTTGTACCACTGTAAATATATCAGTTTCAAATCATTATAATCAAAGCAATACAATCTCCAGTGTAGGTGCAATTAAACTGGTTTAAAAGTGCTTATCTTGGTATAGCTTAATAAACTGATACAGTTATAATGGTAATTCTCAAATAATACAGCCCCAGTGGTCCCAGTTCCAGGTTCTTAAGATTTCAGTCAGTTCCTTTTACAATACCAGGTTTGCTTGTGTCTAAAATCTTCTGCTCCTTGAATGTTTCACAGAGCTTCTCAGTCCTAAGTCCTGGCTGCTTCTTGCCCTGTGAAAGTAAATAGTAAGGAAATTCAGCTGGTGACTGATTGATGAATTGTCCTCTCATGTCCTTTTCCTCAGCTCCTGTTATGTTTCTTTCACTCTCAAAGTGCACAGGATATACTCTCTAGTTCATTTTTATTTAAGACAGATAAAATTTAAGTAGATAAAGGGAGTTTACATTTACAAACCCCCGAGAACCGTTTGTTATATTTGCATTATATTTAAGCCATGAAAAAAGGGTTACATTTTTTACTAATTCAAAGCAAAATTACCCTGCAATGCCACCAAGTGATAGAGAGAGGAGTGAACTAGCAGCAAGCTTCCTAAGCTTTCATAGTAAATTGTCACAGACAAAAAAAGTCAGCCCGAAAGCCACAAGAAACACACTGGGTAAGAACCCTAATGTTTGTCAATTATTTTTTTTTAAATAGAGAAAGAACATTTCCCTGTTATATCAATGGAATGGAAGTATAAACTTAAACACAAAATCTGTCTAAACAAACAAACAAAAAAACTTGACCTTGTCCCATTAATAATGACCTTGATAATGAAGATAATTGACTGATATTAAATGTTCATTACAAGACTTTATTACAAATGAAAGCTGATCTATGGTTCCTCTTACTTTTAACCTTGTTAGGCCTGGTCTACACTAGGAGGTTATGTCGAATTTAGCAGCGTTAACTCGAATTAACCCTGCACCTGTCCACACAACTAAGCTATTTATTTCGACATAGAGGTCTCTTTAAATTGATTTCTGTACTCCTCCCCGACCAGGGGAGTAGCGCTAGGGTAGGTGTGGATGGAATTCGACGCTAATAGCTCCGGGAGCTATCCCACAGTGCACCACTCTGTTGACGCTCTGGACAGCAGTCCGAGCTCGGATGCTCTGACCAGCCACCAGTCACACAGGAAAAGCCCCGGGAAAATTTGAATTCCTTTTCCTGTCTGGCCAGTTTGAATCTCATTTCCTGTTTGGACATCGTGGCGAGCTCAGCAGCACTGGCAACGATGCAGAGCTCTCCGGCAGAGGTGACCAAGCAATCGCTGAATAGAAAGAGGGCCCCAGCATGGACTGATCGGGAAGTCTTGGATCTGATCGCTGTGTGTGGCGATGAGTCCGTGCTTTCGGAGCTGCGATCGAAAAAACGGAATGCGAAGATCTACGAGAAGATCTCAAAAGCTATGACGGAGAGAGGATACAGCCGGGATGCAACGCAGTGCCGCGGGAAAATCAAGGAGCTGAGACAAGGGTATCAGAAGACCAAAGCGTGAAACGGACGCTCCGGATCCCAGCCCCAGACATGCCGTTTCTACGAGGCACTGCATTCCATTCTAGGTGCGGCCGCCACCACTACCCCACCACTGTCCGTGGACTCTGACGATGGGGTATTGTCGACGGCCGCTTCCTCGGAGATGTTCGCGGACGGGGAAGATGAGGAAGGAGATGAGGAGGACGAGGCAGTCGACAGCGCTTTCAACGCTGATTTCCCCGACAGCCAGGATCTCTTCATCACCCTCACGGAGATCCCCTACCAACCCTCCCAAGGTGGTAACCCGGATCGTGAATCAGGGGAAGGATCAGTAGGTAAGTGTTTTAAACATTTATTTTGAACAGAATAGGAATGGTATCTTAACAATGGGTTTTTCATGATTAGTTTGCCCTAGGCGCTTTAGTTTTTAGTCCTTGCCAGTGCAGCTACTGGGAAATTCTGTCAATATGTACGGGGATAGAGCAGAAATCCTCATGGGACATCTCCACGAAGCTCTCCTGGAGGTATTGTGAAAGCCTTTGCATCAGGTTCCTGGGGAGAGCGGCCTTATTGCGTCCTCCATGGTAGGAAACTTTTCCGCGCCAGGCTAGCAGCAAGTACTCCGGGATCATTGCCTCGCAAAGCATGGCGGCATACGGCCCTGGTGTTTGCTGGCATTCACGCAGCATGCGGTCTTTCTCTGTCTCCGAAATCCTCATCAGAGGGATATCACTCATGGTGACCTGCTTTGAATTAGGGGAATGTTAGTATTGGGACTGATTGCCTGTTCCTTTACATAACTGTAACCGGCGGTTTACAGCCACGCAGTGGAGGCGGGACAGGGGCAGCATGCAGGGATCTTTCCCAGGGACAGCCGCGAGGGGGGTGGGACGGGGGCAGAGTTCATGCTGGCCGGATTGCTGGCAGCAGGAACTGGCCAATGCTAGGAGCATTGCTTTGAATGTGAAAGGAGGACACTGCTATAAATTAAGCTTTAAGCAGCCAAAAGTCTATGGCTTACCATGTCCGCCTGCTAGCCGAATTCCATTGTCCGGCCCTGCTTGTGTGATCTGTACAGCAAGACCCCAGGCACTCAATGGGAAGGCCGAAAATTCGACCTTGTACTGAGTGCGCATGTGATAGGTACTGTGCATGGTCTTGTTCACAGAGAAAGACTATATTCATTGTTTGCAAAACTGTATCTTTGTGAGGAATTCACTCCCTTTTTCCCATCCCACAGCTGCGAGTGTCTCCCGAGCTACCCCCGCATCCCCTTCCCAGAGGCTGGCGCAGATCAGGCGACGAAAGAAAAGGACACGGGACGAGATGTTCTCAGAACTTATGGGTTGCTCCCGACCCGAGGCGGCCCAGCAGACCCAGTGGAGGGAGAACATGTCGCAATACCAGCGATCACATAGCGAACGGGAGGACAGGTGGCGGCAGGAAGACCAGCAGGCGACTCAAACGCTGCTTGGACTAATGAGGGAGCAAACGGACATGCTCCGGCACCTTGTAGATGTTCTGCAGGACTGGAGGCAGGAGGACAGAGCCCCGCTGCATTCTATCTCTAACCGCCCTCCCCCGCCACAAAGTCCCATCCCCCCCACCCAAAGTTCCAAGAAGGAGGGGCGGCAGGGGCCGTGAAAAGAGTCACTCTACCCCTGCAGACTGCTCAAGTAGCAGAAGACTCTCATTCCCAAAGATTTGATAAGTCCTTTCCTTCACTCCAAAAGCACCTCACCCAAGCCCCCGTCCCAGTTTCATCCCCTAACTGTGTAGTTGTTAATAAAAAATACGTTTCTGTTAATTACTGTTTCCGTCATGTTCTTTTAGAGGAGAGTGTGTTTGAAGGGGGGGGAAGGGGTTTGGTAATTGGAGAGGACAGTCACCTTTACCAGGGTACAGACATGGGGGCAGGTTCAGCAGAAGGTCACACACACATTGCAGTCACTAGGCACCCTGGTCAGTCTGGGAGGTGGTTTTCATGTTCTGTGTGGGGGGGCTATGTGAGTTTGTGGCGGGGGAGGGCAAAAAACAGATCTTATGCAGCGGTCCTTAGCCTGGATGACAGAGCCACGCAGCAGGGGATCTGTAACCGCCCTCCCCCGCCACAAACTCACATAGCCCCCCCACACAGAGTCCCGAAAAGGAGGGGTGGCAGACTCCATTGAAACAACCAGTCCACCACTGCGGACTACTCTAGGAACAGGAGCCTATCATTCCTCGAGTTTAGAAGCGTCCTTTCCATCACTACACCCGCTCCCCACCACAGTCTGCGTCCCAGTTTCAACACTTTACCACGAAATCCTTAATAAAGAAAATGGTGTTAATGAAGTTTCATTTATTTTATTTTTAAAGGTGTGTTGGAAGGGGGGGAAGGGGGTTAGTAACTGGAGGGGATAGTCAACATTAAGTGGGTAAAGAAATGGGGGCAGGTTCAGCTTCTGTTTAAACAAACTTAATAGTCACAGGTTACCCTGCTCACTGTGGAACCTAGCTTTCAAAGCTTCCCGGATGCACAGCGCGTCCCGCTGGGCTCTTCTAATCGCCTGTCTGTCTGGGCGTAATCAGCAGCCAGGCGATTTGCCTCAACCTTCCACCCCGCCATAAATGTCTCCCCCTTGCTCTCACAGAGATTGTGGAGCACACAGCAAGCTGCAATAACAATGGGGATATTGATTTCGCTGAGATCAGAGCAAGTCAGTAAGCTTCTCCATCTCCCCTTCAGACGTCCAAAAGCACACTCCACCACCATTCTGCACTTGCTCAGCCGGTAGTTGAAGAGTTCTTTTTCACTGTCCAGGGTGCCTGTATAGGGCTTCATGAGCCAGGGCATTAGCAGGTAGGCTGGGTCCCCGAGGATCACTATAGGCATCTCCACATCCCCAACAGTTATTTTGTGGTCCAGGAAGTAAATACCTTCCTGCAGCCGTCTAAACAGACCAGAGTTCCTGAAAACGCGAGCATCATGAACCTTGCCCGGCCATCCGACGTTGATGTTGGTAAAATGTCCCCTATGGTCCACCAGTGCTTGCAGCACCACTGAAAAGTAGCCCTTTCAGTTAATGTACTGGCTGGCCTGGTGGTCCGGTCCCAGGATAGGGATGTGAGTTCCATCTATAGCCCCACCGCAGTTTGGGAATCTCATCGCAGCGAAGCCATCTATGATCACCTGCACATTTCCCAGGGTCACTACCTTTGAGAGCAGTAGCTCAACGATTGTGTTGGCTACTTGCATCACAGCAACCCCCACGGTAGATTTGCCCACTCCAAAGTGATTCGTGACTGACCGGTAGCTGTCTGGCATTGCAAGCTTCCAGAGAGCTATGGCCACTCGCTTCTGGACAGCCAGGGCTGCTCGCATCCGGGTGTCCTTGCGCTTCAGGGCAGGGGACAGCAATTCACAAAGTTCCAGGAAAGTTCCCTTATGCATCCTAAAGTTTCGCAGCCACTGTGATTCATCCCAGACCTGCAGCACTATGCGGTCCCACCAGTCTGTGCTTGTTTCCCGGGCCCAGAATCGCCGTTCCACAGCATCAACATGACCCATTGCCACCATTATGTTCACGGCGTGGGGTCCCGTGCTTTGTGAGAGGTCTGTGCCCCTCTCAGACTTAATGTCCTCACCGCGCTGCCGTAGCCTCCTCGCCCGATTTCTCAGCATCTGCCTCTGAAAAAGGTGGATGATAAGGTGCGAGGTGTTGACAACGGCCATAACTGCAGCGATGATCGCAGCGGGCTCCATGCTCGCAGTGCTGTGGCGTCCGCGCTGTCAATCACCAGAAAAGTGCGCGAACTGATTGCCCGCCGGCGCTTTCACGGAGGGAGGGAGCGAGTGAGGGCTGAATGACGACAGTTACCCAAAACCACCCTCGACACATTTTTTGCCCCAGCAGGCATTGGGGGCTCGACCCAGAATTCCAATGGGCAGCGGGGACTGCGGGAACTGTGGGATAGCTGCCCACAGTGCACTGCTTACAATGTCGACGCTTGCCCCGTTAGTGTGGACTCACAAAGTCGAATTACTGTCCTTAGTGTGGATACACACGTTCGACTTTGTAATATCGGTTCCACAAATTCGCTTTAAGTAAAATCGAACTACTCTCGTAGTGTAGACATACCCTTAGTTTCAATGGAAGTTCCTTGCACTTCACTCATAGTTAGCTCCTCATCGCTACCGCCATTTTTGCCTCTTTATAATTGTGAGTGAATTTAATATGCTTGAACAGTATCAGATTGACAGCTACAGTGCTTGAGGAAAAACCTGACACATTTCTCTGTATGCCCCTTTGCCTGGCCACATAGGACAACAGCAGCATTTCCATCCTTTCTGAGATAAGTGGTATCTACTTTTGCCCCTGCTCTGTACACTGACATCCGTCCCACTGCTGGGTGGGCCACTCAGATGTGATCTGAACAAGAGAGCACATTGGCTTTTGTGCTGAAGACAATTGGATAAGATGAAGCAAACAGCTCATACTCTCCTAGTGTGCTTCAAACCCGATCTGGAGGGAGCCCATCCTAGGGTGACAAGGTTTCTGTTCTCTATAAATCTTTGGCTTTTTTTGCAGATGCTGTCCAATAAGAATGCTAAGTGTAATGGCAATTTCTTGTGGTGTGACACCAGTCTAACACAAACTGTACTGATATAATCAACTCGTCTCACAGAGGTCTCTAATAGCTATCAGACAGTAAAGACCAACAGAACAACACCTACCTAGTCTGGATTAGAAATGGTGCTTTAGGTGTCACAAAGGCTTCATATCTCCAGTTCTAATCCTCTGAGCCTCCAAACCATAGCAACATACTTGGCAAAAGTACCTAGATATCTTCAAAACAAGATGGAGAGCAGGAAATAATTAAGTTTCATTTAAACAAGTTTTCCTGTCACCCTCATGATGATTTAGATTGTCCACAGTTTGGTCTTTCAGGAAACATGCAGGCCAGTTTTTCTAACTGATGTTCCCAAAGAATTAAAGTCTGCAATATTTATATCTGACAACTTTATAGCCTCTTTTTTGTAATAAGTGAGCCCATGGGGTTTATGTTTCCTACTGGAGTGTATGTCTGGCTCTATAGAACATCAAGAGATTTTAAATGCTATGTGAAAACCAACCCATGTTTTCCAGCCTTTTAATTCCATGATCACAGGAAGACAGTAGCAATATGCCACTTCTTATTAGCCTTTGGGTATAATGTTACGTTGAAATTGGGTACATGTCAAACCTCAGGATGGGATGCATAGAAAAAATGTCTTGACCCCATAAATGACTGCTTCTTGGAGCAGCTAATCCTGGAACCCACAAGAGGAGAGGCAATTCTTGATTTAGTCCTAAGTGGAGCACAGGATCTGGTCCAAGGGGTGAAGATAGCTGGATCGCTTGGTAATAGCAACCATAATATAATTAAATTTAATATCCTTGAGGGGGCGGCACACCAAAAAGCCCACCACAGTAGCATTTAACTTCAGAAAGAAGAACTACACAAAAATGAGGAAGCTAATTAAACAGAAATTAAAAGGTACACTCCCAAAAGTGAAATGCCTGCAAGCTGCATGGAAACTTATAAAAAACACTGTAATAGAGGCTCAAATTTACTGTATAGACCAAATTAAAACACATAGTAAGAGGATCCAAAAAGTGCCATCATGGCTAAACAACAAAATAAAAGAAGCGATCAGAGGCAAAAAAGCATCCTTCAAAATTTGGAAGTTAAACCCTACTGAGGAAAATAGAAAGGAACATAAACTCTGGCAAGTCAAGTATAAAAGTATAATCAGGCAGGCCAAAAAAGAATTTGAAGAGCAACTAGCCAAAGACTCAAAAACTAACAGCAAAAAATGTTACATCAGAAGCAGGAAGCCAGCTAATCAATCATTGGGGCCACTGGATGATCAAGGTGCTAAAGAAGCACTTAAGGAAGATAAGGTGGAGAAACTAAATGAATTCTTTGCATAAGTCTTCACTGCAGAGGATGGGAGGGAGATTTCCACACCTGAGCCATTCTTTTTAGGTGACAAATCTGAGGAACTTTCCCAGATTGAAGTGTCATTAGAGGAGGTTCTGGAACAAATTGATGAATTAAACAGTAGGAAGTCACCAGGACCAGATGGTATTCACCCAAGAGTTCTGAAGGAGCTCAAACATGAAACTGCAGAACTACTAACTGTGGTATGTAACCTATCACTTAAATCGGGTTCTATACAAGATGATTGGAGAATAGCTAATATGACACCAATTTTTTAAAAGGCTCCAGAGGTGATCCCGGCAAATACAGGCCGGTAAGGCTAACTTCAATACCAGGGGAACTGGTTGAAACTATAGTAAAGAAAAAAATTATCAGACACATAGATGAACACGATTTGTTAGGGAAGAGTCAACATGACTTTTGAAATCATGGCTCACCAATCTATCAGAATTCGTAGAGGGGGGTCAACAAACACCTGGACAAGGGTGATCCAGTGGATATACTGTACTTAGACTTTCAGAAAGCCTTTGACAAGGTCCCTCACCAAAGGCTCTTAAGCAAACTAAGCAATCATGGGATAAGAGGGAAGGTCCTCTCATGGATCAGTAACTGGTTACAAGATAGGAAACAAAGAGTAGAAATAAATGGTCAGTTTTCAAAATGGAAAGAGGTAAATAGTGGTGTACCCCAGGGGTCTGTACTGGGACCAGTGCTGTTCAACATATTCATAAATGATCTGGAAAAAGGGATAAACAGTGAGGTGGCAAAATTTGAAGATTATACAAAACTACTCAAGATAGTTAAGTCCAAAGCAGACTGAGAAAAGCTACAAGGGGATCTCACAAAACTGGATGACTGGGCAACAAAATGGCAGATGAAATTCAATGTTGATAAATGCAAAGTAATGCACATTGGAAAACATAATTCTAACTATACATACAAAATGATGGGGTCTAAATTAGCTGCTACCACTCAAGAAAGAGATCTTCAGAGTTCTCTGAAAACATCTGCTCACTGTGCAGGGCAGTAAAAAAAGCTAACAATGTTGGGAACCATTAGGAAGGGGATAAATAATAAGACAGAAAATATCATTGCCTCTATATAAATCCATGGTATACCCACATCTTGAATACTGTGTGCAGATCTGCTCGCCCCCTTTCAAAAAAGATATGCTAGAATTGGAAAAGGTACAGAGAAGGGCAACAAAAATGATTAAGGGAATGGAACAATTTCTGTATGAGAAGAGGTTAAAAAGACAGACTTTTCAGCTTGGAAAAGAGATAACTCGGAGAGGTATGATAGAGGTCTACAAAATCTTGACTGGTGTGGAGAAAGTAAATACGGAAGCATTATTTACTCCTTAACATAGCACAAGAACCCGGGGTCACCCAATGAGAGTAATAGGCTTCAGGTTTAAAACAAACACAAGGAAGTGCTTCTCTACACAATGCAGAGTCAGCCCATGGAACTCATTGCCAGGGGATGTTGTGAAGGCCAAAACTATAACTGGTTAAAAAAGAACTAGATCAGTTCATGGTAAATGGTTATTAGCCAGGATAGTCAGGGATGCAACACCACGCTCAGAGTGTCACTAGCCTCTGTTTGCCAGAAGCTGGGTGTGGACAGCAGGGGATTGATCACTTAATGATTGCCTGTTGCATTCATTCCCTCTGAAGCACCTGACATTAGCCACTGTTGGAAGACAGGATACTGGGCTAGATGGACCATTGGTCTGACCCAGTATAGCCATTCTTATGAAATCTCCAGTCAGCTTGTCTGTGGTATCCTCAATTAATACTGATGTGAGTAACTATATTCTGCCTATGGTAGAGACATTTCTCCTACAGTTTCTACTAGGTATAGTATTATTCTTCATTGCCTGGCCTGAAGACTTGTGCAGTTTGAGTGTGCACTGTCAAAAGGCTACCGTGCTCCAGGCCAGGATCACCAGCATCTAAAGATGCCCTAGACGTGACCCCCAATCATGCTCCTGTGATAAAGGCTGGAGATGCTGGCACAGGAACATCTGTGGTAGCTCTATGACTTCCACTGATCCCCTGTGCAAAGCAGCCAGAAGAGTGTCAAAATCTGGAAGGAAGTGTTTTGGGGTCAATCCTCCAGCTGAAATGTTATATTAATACAAGTTATTAGTACTATTTTCAAGCAAACATTCCTTCCCCAATAACAAAAGTTATAACAAGGTCTTCTTAGCATATGTGCAACATGCCTCAGGTTGCATGTGACCAGGATTCATCATCAAATTTGGTCCTCTGGTTGGATCATTGGCATCCCCAGCTTGGGCTGGGTACTGACGGGGAGCATGATGTGATCGCTGATCCATGCCCCGCTACATGGTTGTGCGTGGCCTCTTGCTGAGAGGACAATTGTGCTCTGTTAGCCCACAAAGCCACTGTGGGAGGACATCTCTTCTTGTCATCATTGCCTGCAGGCCATAAAGCATCATTCACCAACATTTCTTCCTTATTCAGTGCTGCAGTGTCCTAGTTATCATAGAAACATCTCAGTTCAAAAGCTAAACTCCCTCCCTCCCTCTGTCTTGGAGATCCCACAATCCAAGGGCCCAGTCCTATGAAGACTGAGACCTGTGCTTATCCTGTAGCCCCACTGAAGTCCATGAGACTTCTCAGAGTGAGTAAAGTTAAGCATGACTTTTCTGGATTGGGGCCTAAGTATGTTTGAGCAGTACAAAGGGGCCCAAAACCCAACTGGTGGCTTTGGTTGCTACCATAATACCAATGATCGAGTAATTTCTTCACAATGAATAATTCAACCAGTTCTACAGGAAAGATTGGAAACTCGATAAGAAGACACCTTTACTGGGACAGTAGGAGCCTCTCTGTCTGTTGCTACCCATGTATCTACATGGGAAAAAAGTGAAAAGCAAGAAAACACAGTGCTTCTAACACACTTAAAAGGGATCATTGTGTAGAAAAATTCTCTCAACGTGAAAATCAAAAGGTGTATAACAGCCGAGAGGCAGCGCCTGCTCTGCAGTGACAGCTTCATGTTTATTTATTCCTAGAAAAAAATAAATAAAAAGGAGATACTAATGTAAAGACATGATAATTTTATTCCCAGATCAAATAAAGGAACCCAGAGTGTGTTCTCATCAAAGTGATTACTTCAGGGGGAACTAATGCAATGAATGTTATTAAATGAAACAACCTCTTTATAGAGCATCTCACATTAAGGATTTTAGCGTAAGTAATATTTGCGTCAGCCAAACTGACATGAGACAAAACGTCTTGCAGAAGATATGGAAAGTCCTTTCAAAAGCCCTAATGAACGAGGGACATGCACTGTTGTAAGCTCTCATGTCAGATGGTGCTTTTCCAGTAGTGGGCATGCATTTATACATCTTTATAGATGTTTTTTCATATTCAAACAAACCCATTCCTGTGAACCAGCCCCCCCAAAAACTAGATAGTGCTTACTATGCTTCTTCTGCAGCAAACAACCCTTGCTCCACTCCAAATGTAGTTCTGAGAAACAGAGACATCAGGAGCAAAAATGATAGCCTTTTCTTTTGTTTGTCCAAAATCTTTAGGTTGAAATTTAGCTTTCATTGGCTGGTATACATAAAACCAAAATCAATGATTAATCAATAGAAACCTCAGCTCTGGAAGAACATAGCTGGGAAAGAGTTTTATGTATATCCCTCCATGTACCTGAGTGCCATGTGGAGAGGTGGTAACTCTGCAGTTCTACCCTACAACAGGTGAAACCCCAAGGAGGCAGAGCAGTGCAAAGGAGCTGTATCCGGGCCAGGGATTAGGCTCTGAAAGATATTGAGAAGCATAATAAGATAGACAGAGATGTTTTTAATGCATGTATAGTGTCCTGTCTATGTATTGTGGCAGAGCTCTGACCTTGTCCCCGTGGGTCCTGCGCTTCTAGGCGGTATATGCTAGCCTCAGTGGCTCTCTGTGACCCTCCACATAGCCCTTCTCTCTCTAGGGCCAGGGTTACAGTCTACTGAGCCCTTTTCATCATAAGCCAGCAAGGAGGTTGGTGAGAGAATTCCCACAGTCTCTGTTGTCCCTAGGGCTTGTTTTAGAACAGTTTAGCCTCCTGTCCTGACAGGGGCCTGACTTCCTCTCCCAGGAGGTGTTCCTGTGGTGGTGGGTTGGGGGGAACCCGAGCCCGCCCTCTACTCCGGGTTCCGGCCCAGGGACCCTAATGGTAGCAGCTGTTGGCAGCCAACCTTTCACTGCCAGAGTTGCTACATTTCCCTGGGCCACTTCCCCACAGCTCTCCTGCTGCTCCCTTATCAATAACTTGAGGGTGTCTTCATTAACCAGTCCTTCAGCCGCACTTCCTCTCCTCTGGCTCCCTGGCTCTTCCCTGCCTGACTAGAGTGAGCCCTTTTTGTAGTATCAGCGGGGCCTTAATTAGAGTCAGGTGGTCACATTAGCTTAATGGCCTCACCTGACTCTTTGCAGGTTAATTGGAGTCAGATGTTCTCATTATCCTGGAGCAGCCCTACTCTGGTCAGTCAGGGAACAGAAAACTGTTAATCCAGTGGCCAGTATATCTGCCTTCTGCTATTCTGCTGTACCCAACTGGCCTGGGTCTATCACAGTGTATACAACAGTATTAATGCAAGGTTAAGGTTGCATATAATCAGATAGACCAAAGTCAAGCAATATCCCCTTGGCCATATCACTCATTTGTATATCCTGAGCAACGCACCTATGTTTCAGCACACACCTGAAGATTTAAGGTGATTTTTTACTGTGATAAGAGTCTTAGGGCTTGTCTACATGAACAATTACTTTGTGGCAAGCTGGGGTGTGAATCTACCCCTGCACAAGCCTGCTACAGGGTCACTGTCTGGTGGACCCTGCTGATTTGCTTTCACAGTTTGTTAATGTGCTTTGATCTAGACCTCTTTGAAATCAGAGTAGATCAAAGTGCATTAACAAACTGTTAATGTGCGTCAGCAGGGTCCACATGGACAATTAGTCCACAGCTGGCTAGTGCCCATTAGATTTGCACCATAGCTTGTGTCAAACTAAATGTTCATGTAAACAAGCCCTTTGATGCCCAAGAAGTGCTTATATATAAAATGGTTAAAGGATTATAATAAAGCCAGTGCCATTGTGATGGACTTGTGTGAACTTCTGAAACACCAAGGCCTATGGAAGTTAGAGATGGAAAAGCCCTGTTAGGTCATCCTTATAGTACATTTTCTAGTGTTTTCTCCACTCTAGTTTTATCTTAGGTACTTATATAGGACACCTATTACAGTACTATCTGAGTACCTCACAATATGCAGTGTATTTATTCTCAAAAAGGTGACTTGCCCAAGGTCCTACAGGTAATCTGGGGAAGACCAGGGAATTAAAGCCAGAACCCTCAAATCCTTGCTCAGCACTCTAATACCATACTATGCTTCCATTCTCTAGTGATTTAGTGAGTTAGCAGCATGGCAGAGTGAGCGCATGCTGGGGCCTGTGACCCAGGCGTTGATGGATCAAAACTGTCCTGTGCTTGCTGCTACTTGGCTCCACAACATATGGGGCTCAGTGCAGGGATTGCACAAGTTATTGAGCATGATACAGGTATCAGTAGGTGAAATTCTATGGTCTGTGTTATGCAGGAAGTCAGATTAGATGGTCATTATGGTCCCTTCTTCCCTCAAATATCTAGGAAACTCACACGCTAATTTTAATGGACACATTTTATATTAGAAGTGTGTGCGCTCTCTGGGTGGGGAGGGAATTTTAGGTTTCCCCAAGCACTCACTGCAGTAGAGTCCCACTGCTTTTTTGCTTTCAACCCTAAGCATTAGCTTACTTTGGCTTCTTCTACTTCATCCCCAAGGAAAAGGGCTAGAATCCCACTAACAAATGAACAAACAAAACTAATCAACCAACCAGGCCTGGGTCTCTCCTGTAACTGGCTTGAGGGGAATCTCTACATGTAATCTCAACTGCATTAAAAAAAGGCAATTTTCCTAGCCCTTTGCTTTGCAAAAAAAAAATAACCCGAGAACGTAAACTGATATAAACCAACTGCCAGGGCTGAAATGGACAAGCACTTGGGCTGCCCTTTTTCAGCAGGAAGCTGTAGTGGAACTGTGGATTGCTTCTCACACGTATACCCTGTATGGAAAAGGAGACTTGGATTAAGGGTGTATCCCAAAGAGTCATCTCAGTAACCTTCCCCAAAATTCATAGGCCAGCCCCATGAATAGTAACATGGATCACTGTAGACAGGAGTTAGTTGGTTTGGAGGAGGTAGAAGGATAAAAACAAATTCTAAGCCTGCCTCTGTCCTTTATATTTTTAATTCTCCTACATCAGGGGATCGCAGGGCAGCAGCCTTCGCAGACACCAAATGCTGGCTCTGTTCGTTATGGCAGGCAAAGTTCAGAGTCATAAGATGACACATCAAAGTGGCTCATATGGTAACAGAACTAGAAAACTCTGCTATCACAGGACAGTCTGAATAATGAGATTCTTTTAAGCTTAGAGGAAATATTTTTAGCATCATAGAAAGCGTCCATTTGCTAGGATAGTTTTCATATTTTAAATTTACAATTTTATCAGTTTTTACTACCAAACAACTTCAGCCACAGCATTTATAGGTGATGTCAGATCATACTGGAACCAGCAGGTCTGTCTCGAGAAGATTAACAGATATTTCAACCTTCTTCTACAGCTTATCATCAGAAACATAATGGAATAATAAACAGAATGGCATACGAAAAATGCCTGAGGACTCTTTTCAAAACTCAGCAAAAGGCCTATAATGTGGAGAAAGATACATGATGCTTCAACTCATAACTCTCAACTAGTCATTCTTTCACTGTCAATTTAATAAAACCCCCCAGCAACCTTGAATAATGCAGTGAAGAGGTTACGTGCATCATCACTTACTCCACAATTTACCTAATCCAAAATCGGGGCCCTCCCTGTGGATAAGTGGCCAGATTCTCAGTTACAGTAAGGCCCCTTTATACTATTCTAACAACGTGAAGTGGCCTTAACGAACATGCATGTAATGTACACCTGCCTTAGTGTAAATGAGAAATTAGGCCCAAAGAACTAACTGTAAGGATAGTATATCGTCACTTAGTAATTCACTTAATAGCCACAACTTTACTGTTTGTAAAGTAGCCACATGGTTTAGTAGCCATTCCTTTATCATGTAAGTTACAAAGGAAAATAATCAAAATCAAGAGAAATCCCCCCCACTTTTAAGCCACATGAAGTACTTTTATTTAGAAAACAGCTTCAATTAAATACTACTTGCCATTTGTTCTTTGATCATTATTTTTACATATTGCAATGCAAAATTTTCCAGTATGTCACTATCATTATAATCATAGAATGGAATAGAATTGTGCAGAAAGGTTCAACCAATCTTTTCACTCCAGTAATGAAGCTTTCAGACTCCCTTTACCAGATGGAGGTTGGTTCACGCTGTGAGATGTCAAACACACCAGTTCACTGTTCGTAAATATGCAAAATGGAATTCTGGTGATACTGAACCTTCCCATAAAGTGAAATTGCTCTGTGAAAACAATGAGGCCAGATGCTGATGTTGCTGACAATGTCACATATTCAGACTTTGTATCAGATTCAGAAATCAGAATTTGACGCAATAATTTCCACTCTGAGGGAATCCACCAAATGCCTCCAAATTCACCAAGACCTATCACTTGTGCACCATGGCGCTCAACTAAATTCAAATCCCACAGTAGCAAATAGAAGTGGATCAACAGGCTCAGTCCAGCATGAGTAATTTAATAGGTCTAAAAATGGGTGGCTTCCAAAAGATAGTAGAAAAAATAAAGAGCCAGATTCTTAGATGAGATAAATCAGTGTAACTCCATTGAGTCCAGTGGAGTCAATGGAGCTATGCTGATTTACAGCATCCAAAGCTCTGGCCTAAATATTTTATTCTTGACTTAAAGGCCATTTCTCTCCCAAATATTACTTGGAATCTATTCCCCAGGCACAAAGAGTAAATAAAAATAAAAAGAAAAAGAAAAAAAACCTTGGATTTTTGACATAATTAATTTATTTCTATAATTAATCAAAGATATTTTAAAATCCAAATCAGAAAGGAAGGGTAAACTCCCTGTGTGGATGAAGCATATATAGCTAATATTACTATTTGAATTTGGCATGTACAATAAGCTAGTACCGTTGTGTGATCTATTGTACTATGCTGAAGAAAACCAATCTCAAGCTTAAAAAAGGAGGATGAGTGCTCCAAATTTATGACTAGAGGCGTCTGAACCATTACAAACCATAACCCCATGGCAAGTTAGGCCCATTTTACTTCATATTTCATTACAAACTCCAAATCTGGCTGACATGTTCTTGAACCTTCTGAGTCCTTTCTGTGGGGTCTGGGAATTCATAATCCCAATAAAGGTTTAATGGATGAACAGATGTTTGGGCCTGGATTTTTAAAAAGGAGATTCTGAGAGCCTTATTCATTAGAGACTCTCTCTTTGACTATCCCCCCATGCCTATGTGCTACTGTGATGGCCACCATCTTGGCTACCACACTTAGGCCTGGTCTACACTATGAGTTTAGGTCGACTTTAGCAGTGTTAAATCGAATTAAGCCTGGACACGTTCACACGACGAAGCCTTTTCTTTCGACTTAAAGGGCCCTTTAAACCGGTTTCTTTACTCCACCTCCAACGAGGGGATTAGCGATAAAATCGGCCTTAGCGGGTCGGAATTGGGGTAGTGTGGACGGAATTCGATGTTATTGGCCTCCGGGAGCTATCCCACAGTGCTTCACTGTGACCGCTCTGGACAGCACTCTCAACTCAGATGCACTGACCAGGTAGACAGGAAAAGCCCCGCAAACGTTTGAATTTCATTTCCTGTTTGCTCAGCGTGGAGAGCACAGGTGACCACGCAGAGCTCATCAGCACAGGTAACCGTGATGGAGTCCCAGGATCGCAAAAGAGCTCCATCATGGACCGAACAGGAGGTACGGGATCTGCTCGCCATATGGGGAGATGAATCAGTGCTAGCTGAACTCCGTAGCAGTAAACGAAATGGCAAAATATTAGAAAAGGTCTCCAAGACCATGAAGGACAGAGGCCATAACAGGGACGCACAGCAGTGCCGCGTGAAAGTTAAGGAGCTAAGGCAAGCCTACCACAAAGCCAGAGAGGCAAACGTAAGGTCCGGGGCAGAGCCGCAAACATGCCGCTTCTACGTGGAGCTGCATGCCATGCTAGGGGGTGCAGCCACCACTACCCCAACCGTGTGCTATGACTCCTTCACTGGAGAAACACACAGGGAAGCGGGTTCGGGGTACGAGGAAGATGAGGATGAAGATAATGTAGATAGCTCACAGCAGCAAGGAAGCGGAGAAACTGGTTTCCCCAACAGCCAGGATATGTTTATCACCCTGGACCTGGAACCAGTAACCCCCGAACTCACCCAAGGCGTGCTCCCAGACCCTGAGGGCACACAGAGGACCTCTGGTGAGTGTACCTTTGTAAATATTACACATGGTTTAAAAGCAAGCGTGTTTAATGATTAATTTGCCCTGGCAATCGCAGCCAGTACAGCTACTGGAAAAGTCTGTTAACGTGTATGGGGATGGAGCGGAAATCCTCCAGGGACATCTCCAGAAAGCTCTCCTTCATGTACTCCCAAAGCCTTTGCAAAAGGTTTCTGGGGAGGGCTGCCTTATCCCGTCCGCCATGGTAGGACACTTTACCACGCCAGGCCAGTAGCACGTAGTCTGGAATCATTGCATAACAAAGCATGGCAGCGTATGGTCCCGGTGTTTGCTGGCATGCAGACAACATCCATTCCTTATCGCTCTTTGTTATCCTCAGGAGAGTGATATCATTCATGGTCACCTGGTTGAAATGGGGCGATTTTATTAAGGGGACATTCAGAGGTGCCCCTTCCTGCTCTGCTGAACAGAAATGTTCCCCGCTGTTAGCCACGCAGTGGGGGGGAGGGGTGAAGTGATCATCCCCAATAATTGGGTGTGGGGGGGAAGGGGGGTTAGTTGGGTTTGTGCTGCATGTTAACCCGGAAACCGCAGCCCCTCCTTTTCCATTGCAAATCCATTTTAAATGGCCAACCCAACGGGTGCTTGCTATGGGAAATGAGGGTGCTACTGTTTGAAACCATTCCCACATGTTAAGAAGGTTAAAAAAGCCAAAAGACTGTGGCTTACCATGGCTGCCTGCAAGCCGAAATCTGTTGCCTGGCACTGCGTGAGTGATCTCTCACACCAAACCGGCAGGCCCTCAATATAAGAGGAAAAATGCGACCTTGTAACGAAAGCACATGTGCTGTGTAATGTGAACAGCAAAATTTAATGTGAAAGAGTGTACCCATTGTTCTCTAAAATGTGTCTTTTTTAACCACCTCTCCCTTCTCCTCCACCAGCTGCAAATGTTTCTCCTTCACAGAGGCTAGTGAAGATTAGAAGGAGAAAACGGCGGACTCGGGATGATATGTTCACGGAGCTCCAGATGTCCTCCCACGCTGAAAGAGCACAGCAGAATGCGTGGAGGCAGTCAATGTCAGACTACAGAAAAGCACAGTATGAACAAGAGGAGAGGTGGCGGGCTGAATCGCGGGATGAACAGAGCAAGTGGCGGGCTGAAGATGATAGGTGGCGTCAGCTTGCAGACAGAAGGCAAGAGTCGATGCTCCGGCTGCTGGAGCATCAAACTGATATACTCCAGCGTATGGTTGAGCTGCAGGAAAGGCAGCAGGAGCAGAGACCACCGCTACAGCCCCTGTGTAACCAACAGCCCTCCTCCCCAAGTTCCATAGCCTCCTCACCCAGACGCCCAAGAACACGGTGGGGGGGGCCTCCGGCCACCCAGTCACTTCTCCCCAGATGATTGCCCGAGCATCAGAAGGCTAGCCTTCAATAAGAGTTAAAGTTTTAAACTGCAGTGTGTCCTTTTCCTTCCCTCCTCCCCAACCCATCCCGGCTACCTTGGCAATTATCCCCCTAGTTGTGTGATGAATTAATAAAGAATGCATGAATGTGACGTAACAATGACTTTATTGCCTCTGCAAGTGGTGCTCGAAGGGGGGAGGGTGGGGTGGTTGGTTTACAGGGAAGTAGAGTGAACTGGGTGGAGGGGGGGCGGAGGGTTCATCAAGGAGAAACAAACTGAAATTTCACACCGTAGCCTGGCCAGTCACAAAACTCGTTTTCAAAGCTTCTCTGATGCGCACCGCACCCTGCTGTGCTCTTCTAACCACCCTGGTGTCTGGCTGCGCGTAATCAGTGGCCAGGCGATTTGCCTCAACCTCCCACCCCGCCATAAATGTCTCCCCCTTACTCTCACAGATATTGTGGAGCGCACAGCAAGCAGCACTAACAATGGGGATATTCTTTTCGCTGAGGTCTGAGCAAGTCAGTAAGCTGCGCCAGCGCGCTTTTAAACATCCAAATGCACATTCCACCACCATTCGGCACTTGCTCAGCCTGTAGTTGAACAGGTCCTGACTACTGTCCAGGCTCCCTGTGTACGGCTTCATGAGCCAAGGCATTAAGGGGTCCCCAAGGATCCCCTGGGTCCCCAAGGATCACGATAGGCATTTCAACATCCCCAACGGTTATTTTCTGGTCCTGGAAGAAAGTCCCTTCCTCCAGCTTTCGAAACAGAGCAGAGTGCCTGAAGACGCAAGCATCATGTACCTTTCCCGGCCATCCCACGTTGATGTTGGTGAAACGTCCCTTGTGATCCACCAGGGCTTGCAGCAGCATTGAAAAGTACCCCTTGCGGTTTATGTACTCAGTGGCTTGGTGCTCCGGTGACAAGATAGGGATATGGGTTCCGTCTATGGCCCCACCACAGTTTGGGAATCCCATTGCAGCAAAGCCATCCACTATGGCCTGCACGTTTCCCAGAGTCACTACCCTTGATATCACCAGGTCTTTGATTGCCCTGGCAACTTGCATCACAGCAGCCCCCACAGTAGATTTGCCCACTCCAAATTGATTCCCGACTGACCGGTAGCTGTCTGGTGTTGCAAGCTTCCACAGGGCTATCGCCACTCACTTCTCAACTGTGAGGGCTGCTCTCATCCTGGTATTCTGGTGCTTCAGGGCAGGGGAAAGCAAGTCACAAAGTTCCATGAAAGTGCCCTTACGCATGCGAAAGTTTCGCAGCCACTGGGAATCGTCCCACACCTGCAGCACGATGCGGTCCCACCAGTCTGTGCTTGTTTCCCGGGCCCAGAATCGGCGTTCCACGGCATCAACCTGCCCCAGGAACACCATGATTTCCACATTGCTGGAGCCTGTGCCTTGTGAGAGGTCTATGTCCATGTCAATTTCCTCATCACTCTCGTCGCCGCGCTGCAATCGCCTCCTCGGCTGGTCCTGGTTTTGCTTTGGCATGTCCTGCCTCTGCATATACTCCAGGACAATGCGCGTGGTGTTCATAGTGCTCATAATTGCCGCGGTGATCTGAGCGGGCTCCACGATCCCAGTGCTATGGCGTCTGGTCTGAAAAAAGGCGTGAAACTAGTATCTGACGGACGGAGAGAGGGAGGGAGGGGCGAGTGACGATATGGCATACAGGTACAGAGAATTAAAATCAACAAAGGTGGCTGTGCATCAGGGAGAAACACAAACAACTGTCACACAGAATGGCCCCCCCACAAAGATTGAACTCAAAACCCTGGGTTTAGCAGGCCGTTGATTTCACAGAGGGAGGGGGAAGCAAATGAATACAGAACAAATCTATTTTTTACATCTTAAGCTGGCAGACGACGGTGCAGCATGACTGATAGCCCTCGGCATCTTCTGGGTGCTTGGCAGAAAATACTGGGCGCTTGGCAGAAAATAGCATACTACGACTGATAGCCATCATCGTCAAGACAGTTCGATAGGACTGAGCATGTCTACCCAGGTGCCCATGATTGACAGCCACTGCAGTACGATGACGACGGATACCAGTCATAATATACCATCTTCTACCAAAAGGCAAGGGGCTGCTGCTGTGAAGTAATAGGAGCCCGTTAGGCCCTTAAGACACTGGTATCTTCCCTCACTCAGGCCGTGCTACCAGCCTGCTTATTTGTCCCCTTCAATTGAGTGTTGAGAGCCACTATAGCTGGCACAGAACAGCAGTCATGAGTGAAAGAAGAAAACGCCCCTCTAGGGCAGCATTCAGAAAAAGAAAGAAAGCAAAGGAAGCGTTTCTATCTAAGTAGGAAGGAGTTCTCCTGAGATACATAGACACAAATGTTCACGGTGAGCCTTCCGACCCAGTGAGGATGTGAGTGGTGAGGAGATGCCTGATCTTCCAGTTAATCAGAGGGCAGGTGACCTGGCAGCTACTGCAGCATCCATATCTCCATCTCAAATGGATGTAACCATGCACATTCCTGAAGAAAAGTGTAAATCAGAGAAGAGTGTGGTGGAGGCGCAAGAAACAGCTGCTGCTGAGTTTAGTTCCTTAAGTCTAGATGATCCAGGACTGTGGACCCACTTGAGCAGTAGCCTGAGGGGCTTCCTTGTACTGCATGGGCCACAGCAAGTGAAAAAGTTCATGTTCCTCAAAGACAATGAAAATAGAAGTTTCCATCCAACACATTACTGCCGTGAAATCCCCAATGGTGACAAAATGGAGAGGCCATGGCTTATGTACTCAAAAACCCAGAATGATGCATACTGTTTTTGTTGCAAACTCTTCCAGTCTAATTTTCCAGCCACATTGGATTCTACAGGAACAAAGGACTGGAAAAATCTGGCTAGAAATCTGGCATGCCATGAGAAGGCAGCAAATCACCAGAGAGTATTCCATAGGTGGAAAGTGCTTGAGATGAGACTAAGGTTAAAGGCCACCATAGATGATCAGCATCAAGAGAAGGTTGCATCAGAGTCTCTTTACTGGCAAAATATTCTGAAAAGCCTCATTGCCATTGTGAGAATGCTTGCTACCCAAAACCTAGCACTGTGTGGCACTTCAGATCAGCTGTATGTGCCAAACAATGGAAACTTCCTTAAAATTGTGGAGCTGATGGCTGAGTTTGATGCTGTACTCCAGGAGCATCTAAGAAGAGTCACCACCCAAGACATGTACACACACCACTACCTTGGAAAAACAATTCAAAATAAGATCATAGTTACTGGCAACAAAAGTCAAAAAGAAGATTTGTGGCAGATCTGAAGTCAGCAAGATATTACTCTGTTATTCTGGACTGCACACCTGACATCAGCCATGCAGAACAAATGACTTTAATCATAGAATCATAGACTGTCAGGGTTGGAAGGGACCTGAGGAGGTCATCTAGTCCAACCCCCTGCTCAAAGCAGGACCAATTCCCAACTAAATCATCCCAGCCAGGGCTTTGTCAAGCCGGGCCTTAAAAACCTCCAAAGAAGGAGACTCCACCACCTCCCTAGGTAATGCATTCCAGTGCTTCACCACCCTCCTAGTGAAAAAGTTTTTCCTAATATCCAACCTAGACCTCCCCCACTGCAACTTGAGACCATTGCTCCTTGTTCTGTCATCTGCCACCACTGAGAACAGCCGAGCTCCATCCTCTTTGGAACCCCCCCTCAGGTAGTTTAAAGCAGCTATCAAATCCCCCCTCATTCTTCTCTTCTGGAGACTAAACAATCCCAGTTCCCTCAGCCTCTCCTCATAAATCATGTGCTCCAGACCCCTAATCATTTTTGTTGCCCTCCGCTGGACTCTTTCCAATTTTTCCACATCCTTCTTGTAGTGTGGGGCCCAAAACTGGACACAGTATTCCAGATTATGCCTCACCAATGTCGAATAAAGGGGAACAATCACGTTCCTCGATCTGCTGGCAATGCCCCTACTTATACAGCCCAAAATGCCGTTAGCCTTCTTGGCAACAAGAGCACACTGTTGACTCATATCCAGCTTCTCGTCCACTGTGACCCCAGGTCCTTTTCTGCAGAACTGCTACCCAGCCATTCAGTCCCTAGTCTGTAGCAGTGCATGGGATTCTTCCGTCCTAAGTGCAGGACTCTGCACTTGTCCTTGTTGAACCTCATCAGGTTTCTTTTGGCCCAATCCTCTAATTTGTCTAGGTCCCTCTGTATCCGATCCCTACCCTCTAGTGTATCTACCACGCCTCCTAGTTTAGTGTCATCTGCAATGGTGACTGTCAGAGAGCATTTTCTAGAATTTATTGACATTGATGATACTACAGGAGCTGGTATGAGAAATGTGCTTCTTAAAAAGCTGGAAGATACGGGAATTGCGATAGCTGACATGAGATATCAGGGCTACGATAATAGTGCCAACATGAGAGGAAAGAACAGAGGAGTGCAGATATGGATCCGAGAGTAAAACCCTCGAGCTTTTCTTGTCCCATACAGTTCTCATTCATTGAACATGGTAATCAGTGATGCAGCATCAGCTTCTAGTGAGGCTGCTGCATTTTTTAATATAATTCAAAGCATCTATGTATTTTTCTCTGCATCAACTCATCGATGGCAAATTTTGAAGCCACATCTGGGAACATCCTCTCTGACACTCCACTGAGTGCCACATGATGGGAAAGTCGAGTGGAGGCGATAAAACCTATCAAACACCAAATTGGGAAGATAGATGATGTCATAGTTGCCATTATGCTATGACAGGAACTGTTCGTGGGAGAACAGTGGCAGAGGGAAATGGAATCACTAGAAACATACATAACTTCAAATTTCTGTGTGGCTTAGTGTTGTGGCATGACATACTGTTTGAAATAAATGTTGTAAGCAGGAGACTCCAAAGTGTTGACCTTGATATATCTGGAGCAATGGAACAACTGGACAAAGCAAAGTCATACCTACATTCTTACCAGTCAGATGAGGGATTTCAAAAAGTTCTGAAGAGTGCACAGAAGTTGGCAGAGGAACTTCACACTGAAGCTATTTTCCCACCCATTCAAGAATACAAGAGTCACCGAAGAAGACGACATTTTGATTACGAGGCACGGGATAATCCCATAAGAGAACCCAAACAACAATTCAAAGTTGAATTCTTTAACCAGGTGCTAGATTGTGCAATACAGTCAGTTGAAGAATGTTTCATGCAGCTCAAGGAACACAGCAGTATATTTGGGATGTTGTATGATATTCCAAAACTCTGCACTATACCTGAAGAAGACCTACACTAGCAATGCAGGGCACTAGAGACAGTGTTGATACGTGATGACATGCGCGATATTGATGTGAGTGATTTAGATGATGAACTGAAAGCCTTTCAAGATACATTTCAGCAGGATCAACTCTAAAGGCTGTTCTGGAATATATGTGCACAAATAAGATGACCACCCTCTTTCCAAATGCTTTTGTTGCTCTGCGCATACTTCTAACACTTCCTGTAACAGTTGCCAGTGGAGAACGCAGCTTCTCCAAGCTGAAGTTAATAAAAACACATCTACACTCCACAATGACACAGGAGAGGCTGGTTGGCCTTGCAACCATCTCAATAGAGCATGAGCTGGCCCAGACTGTGGACCTTTAACAGGAAGCAGTTCAAATCTTTGCAACCAAGAAGGTACGGAAAGCACCACTTTGATTATTCAAACAGATAAAAATGCCAGTGTTTACTATGCAGATGAGAAAAATTACATTTGCTGTTCAGGCATTTGAAAGTTAAGTGTTACTTAAAATTTTTGAACAAGGCATTTTAAGTTGTTAGTTCTCCTTTATTGGGGTAGGTAGAAGAGCAATACCATGAGAGGAGTAGAACAGGAAGAAGGCAGAATTGAGACCTTTCAAAGTTTTGGCCCAAGCGAGGGGGATTGGGGGTGTCATTTGAGCTCCCTGCCTCAGGTGCCAAAATGTTGTGGGCCGGCCCTGGTGTGTTTCACAGTACCATAACTTCCACGTTTTTTGTTGTAATAGATTCTCCCTTATCAGAATGCAAGTCCAACTGGGTAACGAACAATTCCTGACCAAATAAACAGCACAGAGAAAAAGTAATTTAAAAGCTTACAGTGGTGAGTCTCAGAGTGTTGACAGCTTAGAGAACTAATATGCAAATACTCAGTAAATTTATTAGACATATCTATCTACGGTATCTGCATTTTCTATCTAGAACTCACTGAAAAAGTCCTGTTCCAACTTTCAAAGGCTCTTGTGTAAAACCTATGGCAGATTCTTCAGGGAGATCTTTTTTCTTTTATAATTTTCCTTATCATGACCATACAGGGCATCTTTCCAGGACATTACACCGAGCATTTAAAACTTCTCTCATATGGTAGGTGGAGGAGAAAACAATATTTTGGCAACTGCCAGGCTAGCTTTAACCCAGAATGCCTCTGACACTAGTGAGACTATTGTTTTTAAAGTTCATCAGCATGAAAATGAAAACATCTTCTCCTTATAAGCTTCCAAATTCGAGCAAGCCCTCAGAGGAAGGAGCTTCATACAAATCCCTAATTAAATTCAGAAGGGCAAGAACATTTGTGTATGTCTGGCATCCAACCTCACTTCCTAACTCTCTAAGACATTTTTTCAGTCAAGGGTTTGAAATGTGATTTAAATGTAACTCTGAAAAAATCCAGTAATCCAGCAACCTGGGAATCCAGCAAAATAAGAGCATGTGTATGTGTGTGTGAGAGAGATGGAGAATAAAAGTGGAAAAGGTCCAAAGAAAGTCTCAGAAGTGCAGACACAATTAAGCAATATGCCTAATAAGGACAAAAATCTCCACATTCTGATTTTGGAAAATTTAGACACTAACTTGAGAAAATGAACTGGAGAGCAAAGCATTCAGGACCAGGTTAGAATGGAGAAAACACGCCAGCAATCTCAAACCCTTCTGTTCTGCAAGGCTTTGCATGTGCCCCAGGCTACGTCCTCACTACGGGGGGGTGTGTGTGGTCGACTTAAGATACGCAAATTCAGCTACGCGAATAGCGTAGCTGAATTCGACGTATCCGAGCCGACTTACCCTGCTGTGAGGACGGCAGCAAATCGACCTCCGCGGCTCCCCCGTCGACGGCGCTTACTCCTACCTGCGCTGCTGGAGTACAAGCGTCGATTCGGGGATCGATTGTCGCGTCCCGACGACACGCGATAATTCGATCCCTGAGAGATCGATTTCTACCCGCCGATTCAGGCGGGTAGTGAAGACGTAGCGCCAGTGTCATAGTCCTGGCTGAGCTTCCCCTTCTTGATGCTCACCAGGCAGCTGTGTACAGAGCCACATGCTGGATCGGTATGCTTCTAACCTCCTCTGGTAGTCTCTAGCTACAGTCTCTGGTTCTGGCCTTGCAGTTACCTTTCCTAAGAATAGACTCTGCCTGGTAACACTTCTAGGGAATGGGGTCCCATGGTCCAGCTGTCCTGGGGCCCCAGGACCAGCACTGACCCCGCAAGCCACCCCAATCACTCAAACACACCCTCCCCAGAGCTTCACCAAAATACAGTGCAGTTTATAGTTTAACCCTTCAGGGACAAGTGTCAGCTGAAGCAAGTAAAAAACATTTTGTAGAGGAATTTCTAACCCAATCACACTTTACTCAGATAATGCATATGAGAGACACAGATCTAAACAAAATAAAAAACAATGCAATTCCTGCTTCGAAGTCCTCACCACTCTTGAGTTTTCTTTGGGTTTGGTTGGCGCCTTCATGGATCCCCATATATCATCTCCTGGGTCCTACTCCCCAAGTTCAGTCTTCTCTCTCTGATTACCAAGTCAACTCTCACTCCTGCAGCAAGCTCTCTTTGGCTTGTTCAGGTCCAGCATTGAAAGAGTCCCCAGCTAACAGAGCATGTCCCTTTGTCAGTGCTCCCTGAACCTCCCAGAGTTTGTGTCTTTAGAAGCCAGTTCTAACACCTTGTGTCTTCCTTCTTTATTCTTCCTGGGAATTTCCCACTGATCCAACCCCTCCTCCTGCAAGCAACCTGGGGAGAATTGATTCTTCTGTAGATTACAGCAATCCCATTGTTCTAAAACCCTCCCATTTGAATGGAAGGCTATTCAGGTTAAAGCCTCTCCATTGTTCCAGGCCTGGGAGATGTGACACCAGCCCTGGTAGCAAATGACTGATTCAATATACAGTGAAAAAAAAGAGGAGTCCTTGTGGCACCTTAGAGACTAACAAATTTATTTGGGCATAAGCTTTCGTGGGCTATAACCCACTTCATCAGATGTATGAAGTAAAAAATACAGGAGCAGGTATAAATACATGAAAGGATGGGGGTGCTTTACCAAGTGTTAGGTCAGTCTAATGAGATAAATCAATTAACAGCAGGATACCAAGGGAGGAAAAATAACTTTTGAAGTGGTAAGAGAGTGGCCCATTACAGACAGTTGACAAGAAGGTTTGAGTAACAGTAGGGAGAAATTAGTATTGGGGAAATTAAGTTTAGGTTTTGTAATGACCCAACCACTCCCAGTCTTTATTCAGGCCTAATCTGATGGTATCTAGTTTGCAAATTAATTCCAGTTCTGCAGCTTCATGTTGGAGTCTGTTTTTGAAGTTTTTTTGCTGAAGAATTGCCACTTTGAGATCTGTTATTGAGTGATCAGAGAGATTGAGGTGTTCTCTTACTGGTTTTTGAATGTTATGATTCCTGATGTCAGATTTGTGTCCATTTATTCTTTTGTGTAGAGACTGTCTGGTTTGGCCAATGTACATGGCAGAGGGGCATTGCTGGCACATGATGGCATATATCACATTGGTAGATGTGCAGGTGAACAAGCCCCTGATGGTGTGGCTGATGTGGTTAGGGCCTATGATGGTGTCCCTTGAATAGATATGTGGACAGAGTTGGCACCGGGGTTTGTAGCAGGGTTTGGTTCCAGGCTGGTGTTTTTGTTGTGTGGTGTGTAGTTGCTGGTGAGTATTTGCTTAAGGTTGGGGGGCTGTTTGTAAGCGAGGACTGGCCTGTCTCCCAAGGTCTGAGAGAGTGAGGGATCGTCCTTCAGGATAGATTGTAGATCCCTGATGCGCTAGTGAGACCTTCGGTGACAAAGCAACTTCACAAAATCAACCAAAATTCACAAATTTCACAAAGAGAGATTTCTCAAACTATCACATCCAGCAACATGATTACAGAACACTCACTGAGATCCAGGCAATGCAAGACTGTAAGTGGCACATGCAGCTACATTGGAGATGCTTTGGCCCTGGGAAGTATCCGTGTACCTAGTCCAATGTGTATGTGTGAATGTCAGGGAATCTAAGTACTTAACTGACAAAAAGTACTGGATGAAGCAGAAGCCTTGTTAGAGGAATTTGTCTCTTTCCAGGATTGCACTTCAGGGCCTAGTCCTAAAGGGTGCTGAACACTCAAGTCTGACTGGCTCAGGCCCAAAGCCCCTAAAATTCTCTGTTGTAAAGTTGTTCAGGGACTTGTCTTGGGAAAGATGGAATCAGTGTCTAGGAAACTTTTAGTGTCAGACTTCATAAATGACAAACTGTTCAAGAGTTCACCGTTGCATAAATTGCTAGTGGAAACGAAGGAGGGAATCTTGGTTTCATCACAATACTTAGGAAAATAGGACATGTGGAATCTTGTGCTCTGGTGCAGAGCAGAGAGGCATTAGGGAAAGAGTGTCCAGGAAGACCTGAGAAAAGTGTACAGGGTAAACTAGGCTCTATTCTATATATGTTTTTATACCACATTGATCACTGTAGTAGCTGAGTGCTTTCAGTGGTGTGTTAAGCAACATGACTAAACATCTGTCACTTGTTTGCTCTCTCATTCTTTCCCCAGAGAGAGAACTGTGTTCAGGGGAGTGTCTTGATTTGGTAAGGGTGTACCTTTATTTTTAAAAATATATATATAATTATACCTGTTGCTGTGTGTTTATATTAGAGAAAGCAAGGTCAAAGAAATGTGCCTTGCACTTGGAGTGGAAGGTGGTGAGGTTTGTGATGGTCCTTAGTTCCTGGGGAAGTTCATTCTAGTCTTGGACTGCCCCCGGAGAAAGTTCTGTCTCTGGCACAGATGAGCTTTAATCTTATTGTTGAGAGTGTAGTTGTTGACCATGGTCTTTGTCCCAGAGCTTTAAATGGATTTTCAGATATCCTGCGTACAGTGAATGGAGCACTGTGAAGGACTGAGACCTTGAACTTCATTCACAATACTATGGGAAGCCAGCACAGAGAGAAGAGGACAGGCTTGATAGGCTTATGGTAGTCTGTTTTGCTGAGCAGATGTACTGCAGTTGGAGTTTGCTAAGTACTGAATTAGTTGGAGTTTCCTCAGTAAATGCTGAAGACTTCAGGTGTACTGCATTGGTGTAATTCAGACAAGAAGTGACCAACAGAATAACTGAAGCCAGGTCTTTGTCTGCCAGAATAGAATGGAGTTTCCTAGCCAACCAGAGATAATAGAAATCATTACTCGCAGATGCTACTACATGAGAGCTCATCATCAGCAAGGAATCCCAGATTACTCCTAGACAACAGGCTGAACTGACCAGTTGTGGGTGGGTATCTTTAATCAGTATGAGACGTCTGCTTTGCCTCTTCCTTAGCTAGAATTATCCTGCTCCAGCCAATAGCTATAGAACCAGTCATGGTTCACTCTTAAAACTCATCATCAGAAGCAGTTGTAGGGGCCTCATTTTGTTAACTGGGTTTCCTGTCCTGCTCTGGGGAAAAATCCCCACCCCCTTTTTTTCTCCATTATTGGGTTTTGTGCTGAATCAGGACTTTCTGGCTTACACAACAGAAGCATGTGGCTTGCTCCTTGGAAACAGTCAGCCAGTAGGAGGATCCTTTACAAAAGGTTATGTGAGGTAATTTTGTCACAACTTGCTGTGATGAGAACAGAGCCAAAGGCTGCAACTGCTACATCTTTCAGCAAAGATGAACAGCAGTTTTTCTTCTTTATTTTCAGTTTAGTTTTTCCAACCATTATGCAGACACAGACGTAACTGGTTGTACAGCAGGCTCTGCTTGCTCACGGAGAGGTTTAAGTTACAACTCCCTGCATTAACCTGACCCACTGCAGCTTAGGAAGATGCACCCAAGAGGTAATGCCACCGATCCTACCTCATGGTCAGCAGGGGGTAGCTTTAGTTTCTGCTGGGGCCCTGACCAAGGAAGCTACTCAGGGGGTAGAGTGGAGGAGGACATCCCTTGCTACTATAGCGCTGCCTTCTTCCAGGCTGGTGCTGGGTCCCTCCATACCACTTTGGAAGAGATGGAGGCCACTTTGCACAACTGCATCCTCCTCCCTGGCTGTCTTTCTACTGCCTGAAATACTGCAGCTGTGGTTATGCAATCATAAACCATGCGGGATTTCAGCTCTCCAACTGCTCCATCACATAGAGACCAAATACGCACACTCATCATAGTGGGCCATATTTGGCTCTCAGTTACATGGGTAACTCCAAATCAAGGCAGTGAGGCTGCTCCAGATTTACACCCTTGTAAGTAATACAAAGATTGGCCCAATCTCTTAAGGCCCAATTCGCGGTATGTCTAAAAGTGGCCTAGCAACAGTCACATTTACATATCATTTTTCTCCAGGATACTTCTAGCCCGGGTGCTCCAAAGAGGTATTTTTTCTTGGAATCATGGTAGTTGATTCATGCTACCACCTAGCCCCATGGGTGACTGATTGAATAGTTTTCAGAGAGGAAAAAAGTCCATGTCCACAATGACCAGAGAAATTTCCAGCAATAGATGTGATCAATATTGTTCCAACGTCAAAATCTGATGCAGTTTTCCATCCAAATATTGAGGAAAAATGTTCACAATTCCCACTCTCAACATGTTTTCAATCAACTTTTGCTAGCAACAGCCATGTTTAAACATGGTTTCAACAGTACGGTGGCAGGGCCATATATTTAATGATTTTTGACATCCAGACGGATTTCCAGAGATTTTCATCTTTACTTCTGTTGATCTCTTTGCAGCTTTATTTCCCACTTCTAGGATTCCCTGATATTTTAATAAACTGTAGAAGGTTCCATGGTGGCTTGTATTGCACTGTGAGGAATGGCACGTGTCCTGGTAATGCTCCTCTCTACAAAGTTTTCCTGGAATGTTAACACCATATACCTTGATATATAGGAATGTACTGGAATTACTGTTAGATCTTCCTGGGAAAAAAAAAGTTTACAGTAATGACTGTAACAGGGTGGAAGAAAATCTGAGCTCTCTAAATTGTAACTCCAGCTGGGCATTTGGTTTTAATACATCTTGGGTGTTCCTCATGTCTGTATTTGCTTCCCATGTCTGCACTTGCCTTCACCCTATGTCAGTGCCAGCCTGTATTCCATGTGAGTTGATAACTTTCTTTATGAATGGTGAATTTGCACTCTGAGTCATGAGTAAAAGCAACACATATACACCCCGCCCCCAACTCCAATCAATTCAAATGTGTGAAGTCTTTTGCAATGCAGCAGTGCTTTAATCATGTGGTTAATTTAAGAACTCAAAACTGACATTCTAAAAGCTGCTGCAATTATTCTTTATCCTAAAACTGTGATGTGTTTTCATAGCTTCTTGCTGTGTCTGACAGAGAGACGCCTCTCAGACTTTGTCTTCACCCTTTGAAAAGTTCAAAGTAAATAAATAAATAAAAGTGAATTAAAAATAAAAACCAGCCACCCTCAGCAATTCCTCTCTCCCACCCAAACTGGCCTAACCTGCTTCTGACTTGAAGAAACCTTTCCTTATAGCATAAGATTCTTGCCACTGAGATAACACTTGGATTTCCTTCCCGGTTCCAGGGTTTAAGGGTTTTTTTTGTGGACCCAGAAAGGGCTGCCTCAGTGTCCTCAAAGATTTATTAGTCAAAGTTGAAGAGACAGCAGGGAGGTTAGCGATTTCCCCCTGAACTAAAAGACAGTGAACATTAACGACTATAGTACTAGTATAGTAATTCAACACTAGCAATGACTGCAGTAGGAGTATAGTAACTGAACACTAGTAACAATTGCAGTGGCAATAGACTGAATACTAGTTATGATTCTAGTGGTGCTAGTTTTGGCTTCGATCCTGCTGAGTATTCTGTCTCTGATCCAGCAAAGCCCTGAAGCATATGCTTCAAGCCTGTGAGTCATGCTTGAATTCAAGCATGTGCTTAAGTGCTTTGCTGAAGCAGGGCCAGGTGCACCTTATAGAACCATGTCCCCATTGTAATTTCAGTAGGGTAAAATTAATCTCAAAGCCTTCTGCACCAAGTAAGTCCCACACAGAGAATGCATAGTGGGGTTCTACTGTTCAGCCTACCACATGAACATGTATATAGTTGCATATAAGTGGATAGAATGCTATAAATTTACAGAACAATTTACTGCTCTGAACAGTTTATAATCTAAGGGCCTGATTGTGCAAACATGATCAGAGCATTGCTAGCTATCATGAAGAGTCCCATTGAAAATCTGCATAAATTTATAGCAAAATAAACAAGACCCTTAATAAATTAAGTTAATGGGTAGTAGGCATTGCGTTGGATAATAAATGCTTGTAGGGTTGGGCTCTAAGGCAAATATAAGACAAAGACAAGACAAGACACGTTGCAAGTCCCTCATTAAAGGATAATGTGTATGCTCAGCATTCCAGCCTATATGTTTACATATGCTACACTTTAATCTTACAAAACATAATAGCCTACATTTTCAAAAGTGACTAATGATTTTAGGTGGCTCCATTCTTGGGTGCCCAACTTAAAATACCTTAAAGAGCATCTGGTTTTCAGCAAGTTCTGACCACCCACTATTTGAAAATCAGGCCCATTTTGAAGTGTTTCAAGTTGAAGCATCTAAAAATTCAAAAAGTTAGTCACTTTTGAAAATGAAGGCTCCATCTTTCAGGCTTAGTTATACAAAATCAATGAAATACGGAGTTGGAACAGAGGAATTCCTTACACTGCCTCGCCCTCCTCCCCTCCCCCACAAAAAAGGAAGAATAGTGTGTGTGTTTGTGCGTGTAGGCAGTATTGCCACCATTAAGCCTTCAGCAACCAGGAGTCAGTCCCCTAAAAATGATGAGCCTGGCTTAAAAATAGTGAGATTTTTAAAAATAAAGACTCATATTTTGAGTGTCCAAACCCCCTGATTTGTACACCCAAGTAGCATTTGCACACACAAATCAAGCTCTTTGTTATGGAGAGGGGCTCCACAGTCCATCACCTGAGACAACATGGGGACTTTGCATTCTAGCATCGGCTAAGGGACATCCTGGGCTCAGGTGCTGAAGATGTGTTCAGGATGGGCCCAGGGAGCAGCACCCCAGAAGCATGTGGAACCAGAACCTGGTAAGCGGTGCCTGCCGTCTTTGTTGTTATAATGGTCAGAACTGCAGATTTCTGGACTATGACCAATGCAATTATTGTTATAGTGGATATTACATACAGGGGGTTTGATTTAGTTTCAGATGATGGCGGAAGCTATGCCATTTTCCTGGCCTCCCTTCCCATCATATGGGATCCAAGTTGGATTCCAAGTGAGGGGGAGGAGGGAAAAATCTAACAAGCCACTAGTGGTTAATTTTTACTAAATATCTGCTCATTGTTAGAAAAGGGGCTCAGGATTACAGCTTACCTTGAGCGCATATTTCTGCATGGACTGCTCTCTTTATAACTCTGTTGTCATGCTGGTTTGACAGCTGCTAGCATTGCTGCAGGGTCGCAGTGGCTGGAGTAGGTGAAGAAGCTCCTTGGAGATAGCGATGTTTGGTTTCCGGAACTCCTGAGTCATCGCAGCATGCTGGCGAGGGTGGTAAGGGAGCTCAGTTCCATCGCTCAGGGTCCTACTTAATGTTTGTCTGAATTTTCACCCACTGCTAGCTGGTGAGGCTTGCAATCATCCCATGGAGTAGAAGATTCCTGAGCAGGACACACTTGCAATGGCTGCCTCTGTAGCTCACTAGCTCCCTCCATTCATTGATATGCTGTTAGGTCAACTGATGCCAAAAATCTCCTTTGCCTAGATAGATGGTATTCCTGGAATAAGAACCCCCTCTTCCAGTCTGGCACCTCAAGCAGATTTGTCTTTTCTAAGGCTTCCCTAGCCTGAAATAATATTGAAACCAATATTAGTAAATGGCCCCTTGATAGGATCATTGCCCTCCACCCAGTCCCCCCTTTTTTTGCTTAAAATAATTAATTATGTAATTCTTCCCATAATGTATTTGTGGGCTGGCAACACAGCTAGCCACTGCTTCTTAACAGGCCAGTGAGTAATGAATGTATTAAATATACCCAGGTGATAAAATGATCAACTTGGGGCCTTGGCATGAAGCAGGATGTAAGAGTGGTGGTGGGGATTCTTTTCTCCCCGCCGTGGACAACAAATACCGTGATCTGTCATTGTGTAAGCAGGCTCTTCCACCTCTGATGAACTGAGGCATCTACCGAGGACCTGAGCAGTGGACTCAACCAGCCCGGGAGAAGGAGACGGTTCAGGGATTCAATGTTCCACGACGCTGTGGCCAAGACAGACGGCCAAATGGAGTACCAGAGAGGGAAGGAGGAGTGGAAGGTGCAGAAGGAGAGGGAGACAGCTGAGCAGAAGGAGAGAATGGTACTGCATTTCCTCCAACATGAGGTTGAAGGAGGAGGACAGAGCATAACAGAAGGACCTGGTTGAGAAGCTGCTTATATTCATGGCCTCCAGCTTCAGCTCAGTCCCCAAAATGCTACCACCTTCTGCAGCCAATAGACAGCTCAGGGTTGGGAAGGCTTTTGAATCACTCAGTTGAGTGGAACAGCCAGATGTATGTTGCACACTCCACCCCCGTACAATTATGGACAACCCACACATTGCGTTCTAACAGGGGCAAGGAGAACAGGCACACAGTAGACATTCAGTTCCACCACCAGCGAGACTGCACCAGTTGCACTGTACATAGTTAGCCAGTTTTACAACATTTTGCACTTTTTTTGTTTGCTTGCTGGCAGCTGGGATGCCTGCAAGAGACAAAATCTTTATATGTTAACAAATTGTTGTGGCTGCACTATGTGTTGGCATCTCAGTGCACGGTTTAAAAAGGATGAGTCATAAAGTTGTATACAAGTTTTGTTAAAGAATCTGAGTCCATAGAAATCTAATTCCATATACAAGCAGTAGCAAATAAACTGCACTGCTCACCTAAAAGATACACTGAGCAAAAACTGCAATGCCCACAAAATTTCCCATCCCCTCCCACACGTCACCCTGCAAAGCTAGGATATGGGCACACAAGGCAATCCTGATTTTTCTTGCCCAGCTGGAGTTAGCCCTAGTAATGGTTGGTGCATTTATTCGCTGCCTGCACCAAATCTGCAAGCTAGTGGAACCACTCCCATTCCATGAGCTTTTTTCCTCACCGATATTGTGCAGGGTGCAGCATTCCACAATAATACCAATGAGATTGGACACACTGGCATCCAAACAGTTTTATAGACAGCACCATCTTGCCTTGAGCCAAATGCACACTCCATCATAATCCTGCAACTGCTAAGTGTGTATTTAAACTTTCTTTTACCAGGCCCTCTGAGGTATGGTTTCGTGAGCCATGGGAGTAGATGCTGGGCAAGGTTTCCTAAAATCACAGTGGGCACTGATTACTCTGCAACTTGGAAGGAATAAGTTCCCTTCTTGTCTAAAGAATAAATGCCAGATCTTCTCAGCCTGCTGGCATCATGCATCTTACCAGTACATTCCATATTAGTGTCCATGAACCTAGCCCTATGGTCGGCCAAGGCCTGCATAATGATAGGAGTAGTACCTTTGTGGTTAACATACTCATGTGCTCCTTGTGGTGGGTGAACTATGGGCACATAGTGCCATCCATGACTTCAGTGCAGTTTGGAAAGCCCATTTTCTCAATGCCAGCTATTATTTCAGGCACATTAGTTATGCCCACCACCTGTAGGCAAACCACAGTTCTAACTGCCTCAAGAAGCCTCCACTACCAGACAACCTCCACAGTTGAGTTGCCAACACCAAACTAGTTAGCCATGGACCTGCATCAGTCTGTGTTAACCAGCTTTCAGGTGGCTATGGCAACCTGTTTCTGGCTTCCCTCATGTATCTGTCCTGGTGCTGGAGGGTCGGGCAAACGCCTCACACAGCTCCATGAAGGTCTGATTCCTCAGATGGAAGTTGTGAAGCCACTGCTAGTCATCCAAGTTCTGCATGATGATGAAGTCCACCACTCTGTACACCAGAAGCTCTGGTTTACATATGGGGCATGAGCAGCTAAGACAGCAAGCTTCAGGCATCTCAATTGTGCCATGGCTGCCATGCCTGCATCCCTTCTCTTACAACCACTGCCACTACCTTCTGAAGGACAGAAACTGCTGCTGAAATGTCCAGAACTCATCTCATAGACCCTATGTGGCTCCTGCTATGAGAATGCATGCAGGAAAATCTTTTCCACTGGTGCTGGATCCATGGCTTGTTCCTGGCTGGAACGGGCAAGAGCAGGAAGCAGACCTGGAAGTGCATCTGGTAAATGTGTTGGCAGGCTAAAAATGCTTCTGCATGGGGGCTTGGGAAGGACAGACAAGTTCTCCCATGATGCACCACAAACCAAGCCCTAGAGTGGCTTCAGGCTAAGAACCCTGGAATGCATCACCCAGAAATTCTAGCTCCAAACATGTGTCAAAGCAGTGCCAGTGTGGACACAGCCACGCAAGTATGAGATGTGTGTAGCTCTTGCAGTATGGATGCTCAAAGGTGGTCTTGGCAGGCATGGGTTTGCAGGCCCAGGAGCAAGTAATATCCTTTGCTACACTATGACCTAAAGGCCTGATTTTTAAAGAGGCCTTAATCAGGCCTCTGTTTTTGCACATACCTGCACCTTTGTCCCTACAGGATGCTAAATGGGAGGCTAGGTTTTAAAGATGATAGAAATTATCATGATGAGTGTTGTGAGCTGTAGTTTAACCTTAGAGAAACACTGTTGTATGGTACAGTTTTATTGATTAAGGTGGAGATTTTCAAATGAGCCTAAGGGATTTGGGCACCCAATTCATTTAGACTCATGTGAGAATCTCAGTATATATCTTTCAAAGCACTGCTGCTGGAATAAATCAACAAAGTTTCCCAGCCTCTGTCCCGCAAACTATCTGACATGTCTTCTGTGTAATTGTATTTGTTATCCAATCACAATTCATGACAGGTATTCAAGAGGGGACACATCTAAGGAAAGAGTGGATTTGTAACATGTCTATTATTCATAGTACATGGGCACATTAATGGTAACAAGATCTGAAACATGCTCCAAGAAATATTGTAATATATTTCAAGTTAAATGCATTTTATACGGTTTTTAAAATCATTTTCATCAGTTTCTGTGATACAAAATATTGTTGGTTTTGTGAATCACAATATTCTTGGTTTTGTGAATCACAATATTCTCAGATATGCTCAGAAGACAGCACTGTAACATATAACAATCACTGTATGTATCTGCAATACAACCTCATCTGGGTTCACTAGACATTGGTCACTCTTCTGGGAACGCACAAGGAAAGAAATATCTTTTTTCCTTTAAAATCTGTATTACGGAATTATACAATTCAGTTTCATGCACCTCTTTTTTTCCTGGCTCGAGAGGGACATAAAAAGAGCAGATAACAAAAAACGAAATATAACGAGGGGGATAGGGCCTCTTAAAATATTCATTGTCTGGGGAAAGAGGGAGGGAGGGGACTCATCTGACCCTGACCATCCAGCTTTTAACAGTAAAAAGGAATTTCAAGCCTTTCTGTTGAAGATTTACAGTGTAAAAGGATCATTGGAATTATCCATAGAGGCGTAAGTCATAAGATCACCACAGAGGCATAAAGGAGTTTAAAATTCCCCTCCTTCTCCCCCAACACACCACAGTCGCTTTTGCGTTTCTAGAAACATTATCTGAATTGGTTTTGGAATTGCATTCTTGTTAGTATCTAAGGAATTCCTGGCTGAACACACACAACCTCTCTCCAGATTTCTCCTATTTCTCTTATATGAGCTTTGCTTCTAATGCCCATGTTTTCAGCCAGTTCTGTGCCATTTTTAACAAAGGAGCCCATTACAAAGAGTCTGTCAATAGTGTAATTAACACATTGAAGTGATGGTTTCTTTTGAACCTATACATACCTAGCAGGATTTCTCATTTTGAGAAAAATAAATATTGTGGGCAGGTGTTGCAGTCCTTGAGCTCCTGAAAAGTTGCCAATGGTGGCCAAGTTTGGGTGCCTCTGTATGGTGCGGGTATTATTTGCTGTACTGTAGCATCACTTGCAAACTCCAAACAGGATCAGAGCCCAGTTGTGCTGGGTACTGTACACAGTGACATGCTTTATATGATGTCAATAAATGTGTCAACACTTTCAACTTTATCATAGAACAGCAATAATTTCTAGTTCCTGAATCATTGATAGGACAAGGACTTCCCCCTGTCACAGCTGAATTTTCCTAGAACTCTTTGGGGGCAAGGCTGGCTGTCTATACACACACACACACACACACAAAAAATGTTTTAATCAAAGACTACTTGAATATTGAGGAAACTATTGCAAAGAAGAGACCTAAAATTCTGCAGCATCTGAACATCAAATTCCAGTGCCAAAGCTAGATTTACACAGGATTATTCTAGTGGTGAAAACGTTTACTGCAGTTCATCTCTCCTTGGAAAAATCATCGTTTGCAAAATTTCCGGATCCTTGGGGTTTCGACCATCCTAGGGGAAACAGCATAATGATGCGGTGCCCTGGGGGATGTATTCACCTATTTGATACAGTTAGATATGCAGCATGAAGAGAAATGCTGCATTTTCTTCATGTTGTATATCTGACTGTGCTAAACAGGTAAGTAAAGGTATTGCTGAATTTATTTCAGTTTCTCTGTTGAAGTTATTGAAGACTCATCACCAGCTCCATCAGTGAGTTCTCTCCGTCTCTCTCTCTCTCTGGTTTGATTTATCTTGGATTCTAGCTCAGATAAATAGAGATGAATCCAGACCCAAACCCTAGATCCAAGCACCCTTGAATTGGTCTGAAGCACACTTGAGTCTGGATCTGTATTTGCAGATGAATCCTACCTTTATACCTCCCTCAAACTTTGGAAATGTTCATATAATCATTCAGATGTGAACAGTAGAGTTCAGATTTCTCTCTAAATGGTTCTATTCTGTTGCTTCTTCTTTATCATCAGTATGCATTTTGAAAGTCAATAACATATGGAAAGTATCAATGTATTCAAGTGAAGATGACATATTCATAACTCACAAGGCTTTCCCCCCCCACACCTGAGATGATATAAAGCAGCACATCAGTGCTTATCCACAGCTGTAACACACAAATAAAATAAGAAGGTAAAAAGAAATGGCTGATCAAAAGAAAACTCAGCTTTCTGACATCCAAGTTGCTGCAATACTAGATAAACAATTCTAAGAGTTAATTAAGCACAATTATGAAACATTATTGCTTCCAAAATTAATGCTTTCCTAGGGAACTCCAGCATCACTGATTTTATGATCATATGATCTGAAGTGAAGGATTTAAGATTGCTCGAGTAAAATAAAAAGGTTCTAGTACACTAGGTGGAAAGACAAATGTTCTGTGCACAATATACTTCGAGATGTGCCCTTGGCACTAAGGTTACAAGAGAGTTTTCATTTAGATACCTCAATAAATACAACTTTTCTCTTGTAATTAGAGCAGAAAATTCTGATGGGACAAACTCCTCCTTCATGATATTGGAAATGAATCTTAATGACATTTTGCAACACCCTCAGCATGTTTGCCAATACATCAGGTGGCAAGGGATTCTGAAGTGGTTTTGGGACTCAGGATTGTTCCACAAGCCCTACTTATGGACCATGGAATTCCCCTGAAAAATTAGATTCAGCTTGCAAATCCTAGCTTGCACCTGGACTAAAAGCACTCATGTATTTCAGACAGATCACCAATGCCATTGGCCTGGGACAGCTTTTGAGCACTACCATCCTGGTCTTGATTCAAACCAAAAGGCAACATATTTCTATTAATTAAAATGTACTTGTCACCATTGTGTGAGTGCAACAATTCTCTGAACTCTGTAGCCCCCCTGGCTTTTTTGCTAACTTTATCTATTATCTTCATGGAGAAAATTTGCTCATTTCCTTAAATCTTGCTATTAAATATATATGCATATTTGGTTCTTCAGTTCCCTTTGTCATGTCAATAGGAAAGTCTAACCTGAGGATTGCTTCTTTGATCACTTAGGACAATTCATTAATGAATAGAAGGCTGCAGCAGGGCAACTGTTTCCATGTGTAACAAAAGATGTTGTATAACCTTAAATTGACCTCAGAAGGTTAACAGAAGAACCAGCAAATATAACAATGCAGCATTATTATAACTTGATACTAATTCACTTTTATTTGTAAAATGCATCCATTTAAATCCTACCATGGCAGATAGGTCCAAAGGGCTCTGCTATATTGCTCTGCCATGGATTTCTCACTCATCAGTGTATGAATGTAATTTTCTTTTCTTGCCCAGTTTCTGCTAATATCTCATTGTACTACTCTTTGGAGAGTTTGTCAGGTTTAATTTCTCTTTCAGGTTGCTACAATTTTGACTCTCAAGTATCAGAGTGATTTTTTTAATAGTTTCAGGATCACTGAGCATTTTCGTTTCTGGTTCCACCATACAATGACAGTTTTGGAACATGCTACATTAGGACACAATGGAATACTCTGTCATGCCTTTCTCATGCTAGTTATTGCAAAATGCTTTAGGAGAAAGCTGCAAAGTTCTGGCAGTGCAGTAATGGTGTAGGCAAACTGAGGCAGATCCTGCCTCTCCCACTACGTACAGAACACCATACCATTGCACAATCTGAGTAGATCACACAGAGGTTTTCTCCATCCCTGCATGGTTCGGAATCCAGCTCCCTGCATTAATGCTTAAGAGTGGGGTATTTTAAGAGGGCCTGGAGCTAGGTCAGAAGTTCTGCTGCTACCTGAAATTTCCCGTATTCTCCAAACCCCAGGAGACGGCAAGGAAGCGATTGGTGTAGAACCTACTCTGCTCCTACTTCACAGCCTGTGTCCAGTAACCAGCCAAGTTATTCGGCCTCAGCATTTGGTCACAGAATTTGGGCCTTAAAGCAGAAATTCTGGCTTCAGATGCATAGAGCTTCCACTTTACTGAGAGCTCACTTGTGCCATCAAGTCGTGACTCCAAATTGCACTGCCGCAAGGGGAACACCAGGAAGGATGATCTCCTAGCATACCATGAAATGTGCCTGTTACAACATCCCTCCTGAGGGTGCAACACGCTTGGCACTTTCTGCCCAGCCACCTCTACTGCCTCCCGAGAAGGGAGGTTGGAGCCATGGTGGCCCCTCCTCTTTCCCTCTGACTCCTCTTTTGGGGTATGTTGATTCCTTGCGGATGCACAGAGAGAGCAGCCCCTGTGCTCCAGGTCTGACTCCTGCATGATGCAGCTGGGCACAGTGTATATGTAAGAGAGGATGCTGGCTAAGACACTGACGTAGTCTCCCACTCTATGCAGCAAGTGCTTAGGCATCTATAAGAATCATCTTAGCAGCTACCTGAGACAAGGGGTGGGGATCCTGACTCGATGGCACCCCTAGTGGCAACCACTTTAGTGAAAGTTGAGTAAACTTTACTCTATTTGCCATCTCCACTTAACATTGACACATCTCTGATCTCCTACTGATTAAGTTTTCTGAAGTCTACTGCTTGTGTTTGTTAAAGTAATAGAGGAGGAAAATGTGACCTACATTTAGAGCTGGTCAAAATCGATATTTTAACCAAAAAAGAGAAAAGTTATTTTGGCTATGATCCAATAGAGAAAACTGTAAAATTTTAAATTCTAATTTTTTGGGTCAAAATTCTAATTTTTGACCTAAATAATAAAGCAGGTTAACATTTTTTGGTGAAAATTATATACTATTCTCTACCAGCTCTGCCTATAATAAAAAGATAATCTGGAGGGGAGGAAAAAAGGTGTTCCCCAGGCTGGGAATCACCCACCATTCCAGGTCTAAGAAATGAAAAGAAAAAAGAAGTAGCCACTATTTACATCAGACCTACACAAAAACATAGTTGTGTGCTCTTGTGGCCATGCAGAAGCAAGGTAAACTAACAAAACTTGGTCCCAGAACAGTGTCTGGCCTTTGCTGATCATGCTGGCAAACAACTAAAATAGCAAACAAAACCCCCACATTAATTATCAAGCTCCAGTAGGAACATAAGGCTGAAGGGCGGAACGTGGGAAATCCATATTTGCCAAATGGACTGGGGCATAATTGAAACTGACCTTTGTTTTCAAACTTTTGAAAGGGTGTGACAAAAAAGAGAGAGAGGGAAATAACTATCAGGGAATCCAACTACTTTAAGAACGTTTCTCCCTCCCCTGCCTGAAAAGCAACTTCCTAGGTAACTCCTGCTTGTCTATAACAATTTACCATGGGACTGTAACTGCATTTAAGAGTTTGATGCCCATGTAATAGAAAGCTGTCACAGGATGATGGTCTTCTGCTCCTAGATAAATGCCCAGGATTAATGATTAGACGTTATCTCCTTTGCCTGACGGAAGATGCTGTAGTGACAGTTTTTCACTGTACAGGGAGGTCACCAAAAGGTACTATCTGCCTATGGTAAATTTACCGTGTGACCATGACAAGGCTCATAGAGAAACATCAGCTACCTTGCAGCCTGATAGTACATTTATCAAATAGGAAGATTGTGTTTTCTGCTGACCTTCACTCAACCTCACCTCCATGCCCTCCACATTGGCTCATGACACTGTATCCCTCTCCCCGATGCAGCAGAACTGCACTGGTTGTTCCATGTGAAAGGCCCTCCTCACCTAAGGGACTGTAGGCTGGGGCAGGAGCTGTATCTTGGCACACATAAATCCTACTTCTTGCACATACAAAACCAAGAGGTTTAAAAAAAAAAAAAAAAAGATGCCAACATTTTTAGAGAATGTTTTTTTTTTTAAATTTGACCCTATATGTTAAAAAAGGGATTTTTAAGTCACGGCAGCAACACTCTGCTTCTTCTGTGCTCTAGCATTATATCTAGTGCTACTCACTGCTTAATTTCAAAACCAACTCCCACTTTCAAAACAATTAAAATCTAACATACAAGATGACTATTTGTTAGAATGGACTGTTTTTAACAGGCCATATTTCTCTCTATATAGCCCATAATTTACCTCAGACACTTCCCACTACTTGAGCTAGGATTTCTTTTAGCTCTAGAGAAGTAGTAATGGAATATGACACTAATACGCAAACAGCTCTGTTAATACTTACAGCTCATAGCAAAGGTCTGGTCAGTGTTTCCTTAGTTTCCTTGGGACAGTCTTTTTTCATTCAATAAATAAAAACTAGACATCCTTCTCATTAGAAATGCACCTTGCAGTGTTAGGTAATCACCAAAGGAAAGATTATTTTTCCTTTTCATTGTTTTAATCTCTAATTTTTTACATGGGAATAAATGTGCCATAAATAGAAAAATATGCCAAGTATTAAAAGGTTGGAAGATTGAAACAGATCACTTTTAGATGAATGTTTACAACAAATGAAAAGAAAAAAAGATGTATTGATGGGATTAAGGTAATTTGAAATGTGGTTGCTTAAGGACTTGGATTCTGGTTCCATTCACACTGGTTTAACATTTTATTATCTTCCTTCCGATCTGCACAAGTGTAAGTGAACTCAGAATCAGGTCCTGGTTTTCTTCTGATTGATTAAAGGGTGGCTATCTTGCATTTTATCTCTAACTTCACTTTGGATTGCCTTGCTGGCCCATAGCAGTTGACACAAGTCTGCTATTATTATCATTTTTAAAATGATAAAGCTTATTCTCAACCCTTTAAATGTAGTTTTCATTTTCAGACCCTGCCTGTCTCTTGCTTATAGGTAGTGTCTGTGCATCACTCTACTGATTACACGCCCAGAGCAGCTTGCAGGCGGTGTCCCGGCTGGTAGGATGGGACATTGTCACATGTAACTCACAAAATTCCCCTTTCAGCTTCTCTCCTCTGAAGATCAGATTGTGAGAAGGGTATTCTAAACATGATCTGGTGTGGGGGAAGATGTTTTTTGGGGAAGTACTTACTGATGTGAGGAGTAGGCTGTACAAATAGCATTAGCGAAATTCCACCATGAACCTGATCTGAAGTTTACAAGTTTGCCTGTAACCTGACCAAACCTTGGTTTGCAGGGTCCGGGTTCTAGATTGTTTATACTGCTCATGCGCCAATTCCCACTGCAGGGGAAAATAAACATGAAGGAACAAAGAAAGAACCAGCTTGGGAAATCATTGCCAATAGATATAGTAACCTTAAAAGCAGCCTCCTGAGATTAAATGTATTTGATATGCTAATTCAAGGCTATTTTGCACTTGAACTGAACTGTTATGAGACCATGGCTAAAAGTTCCATGTCTACAAAGCACACAGACATCCACCAGCATCACTGACCTCAACTGAGCAATGTTGTTATAAAACCATCACAGTAAGCTAGGGTGACCAGATAGCAAGTGTGAAAAATCAGGACGGGGTGGGGGGTAATAGAAGCCTATATAAGAAAAAGATCCCAAAATTGGGACTGTCCCTATAAAATCGGGACATCTGGTCACCCTACAGTAAGCTATAAGCATATTAGTTACCCTTATTATTGGCTAAGTTCAGATAGTGTGTTTATTGCTGTGGGGCACATGGAGAATGACATGGATCCTGTCCAGAGGAATTCCTACTACAGAAAATAAAACCCTCCATCACAAAATATTTCATCAGAACAAAAAAGTAGTAATTTTTATTAGGGTTACCATATTTCAACACTGAAAAAAGAGGACACTCCACCGGGCTCCCACCCCAACTCTGCCCCTTCCCCGCCCCCATTCCAACCCCTTTCCCAAAGTCCCCGCTCCAACTCTGCCCCCTCCCCTGAGAATTCCCCCTCCTCCCTCCCGGACTCCGGCTGCTGCTGCGTTGGGGAAGTTGCTTCGGCCCCGGCGCGCGGTGGAGAGCAGCGGGAGCCGGGAAAGTTGGAGCCCGGGGAGGAGGCGGCTGTGTGCTCGGATGCCGCCCGCCGCCTCTGTGCCTCGGCAGATCGCGGGAGTTGTAAGTTTTGCTGCAGCCACTCGCACTCGGGATCCCCTTACCATGCCTCCCTATTTTCCCGGACATGTTCGGCTTTTTTGGAAATTCCTCCCGGACCGGGATTTGAGGACCAAAAAGCCGGACATGTCCAGGAAAATCCGGACGTATGGTAACCCTATTTTTATAAAGGCTGACCAACCAAGGCAGATTACATCTGTAAACAGACCTCAAAGTTTGCCCACCACTGAGATCAGATTGGGTGTTTTCTCAGGTGAAACAGGATAATTAGTAAAAAGTCATTGTTATTATTTATCATTTAGATTATGTTAACACTTAATGCCTGCAGTCAGGATTGGGGCTTTCCACTAGGTGCTGTACAAGCACAGATGATCTCCAGCCCCAGAGAGTTTACAATTTAATTTAAGACAAGACAAAACAAGCAATTTAAACAAATTATAGAAGGAAGACGGCAACAGTGGAAATCACTGCTGTGATAAGATGGTGAGAGAACTAAGTAGAGGAAATCATTTAATTTTGTAGAGTGAACATACAGCTTTCAGATGCTTGTAAATCCTGTTTGCTATAATTGATAAAGCTAAAAATTCAACCCAACCCAAAACAAATCTCAAGAATGTTTATTTTCTTAATCAACATACACAGGTAAATCATGATTCCTAAGGCCTGGTCTACACTTACCCCCCAATTCGAACTAAGGTACGCAACTTCAGCTACGTGAATAACGTAGCTGAAGTTCGAAGTACCTTAGTTCGAACTTACCTTGGTCCACACGCGGCAGGCAGGCTCCCCCGTCGACGCCGCGGTACTCCTCTCGTATAGCTGGAGTACCGCAGTCGACGGCGATCACTTCCTGGTTCGACTTATTGCGTCCAGACAAGACGTGATAAGTCGAACCCAGAACTTCGATTCCCAGCCGCCGAACTAGCGGCTGGGTGTAGACATACCCTAAGAGAAGGAACTCACTTTTATGCTAGCTCTTATTTTGGAAGTGAAGCATATTAGTTTAATAGTAATCATAACAACAAGAGATAAAAATGCTGCTACCTATTCTCTATAAACACATTAGTTTGTTGCTGGAGATATCGATTTCTCTCTCTGTATGCATGTGTGTATTTGTATTATATAGCACCATTTAACATCCAGCAACTATCAGAGTTTACCATATTTCTTCAAAAGAAAAAAATATACCACGTGCAGTAGTAACTGATTTAGATAAGTAATTTTTCACAGATCAGCCACCATCACTGAGATTCTAAATACATCCTGGTCTTGTTGTATCATCTGGAATCAATACTTATGATAAAAGCAAAGCAAAATGAGTCATTGGAGAAAAAGGTACATACTAACAATCAAAAATGTTTTAAATTTTGAACAGTGTAAGTGAAGAGTGAGAATAACAATTTGTCAGAAGATAACTGGCAACATTTTCAAGAGATTTAATTTGTGTGTGTCAGCTCCTTAGAGGTTGCTGAGAAATTCCAGTCAGTTACATTGACACAAGGTTCTAAGCTATTTCATCTGACTTGTGAGTTTTCTGAGGTATTAACCTATCTCAGGTAAGTTAAATGTTCTGACATGGAGATATTGGCTAATGGAGACATTTGTTACGTGTCACAGAAGTAATTTGAGCAGATACTCTCTGTAGCACTAGACAGGCTATTTTAATGCCACACATAATATAAAGCTTTATGAGCTCTTAGAGGTCAGGGAGGCAATGAAACGTTCAAGGTAGAAAGCTGGAATCATCGTTCACCTTGAATTTATTTCAGGTTTAGTCATTTCCCCCATGTTTCAATCTGTCTCTTCCCATCTTTCAAGCCCACCAATGAAACATAGAATTAGTGCACATGAATAGTTTGATGTAACCATACACCAGTATGTGAAAGCAAAGGTCAATAGGAAAAACCAATATGACACGAATACACCTGTCTTTGCAACTTAAATGCCATATATTCCATAGTTCTGATCTAGTGTTATATTATGTTAGTGTGATATTCACCAGCTTAATTCTTCTATCCCACCAATGTATCAATGATCTGCTCAGACTTTCTCTCTCATGCAATTTCATGTTGCACAGCCATACTGCACTTTAGATGTTTTATTTTGTCATTTTCAATATAGTTTTGGAAGCTTTTATAGATTAAAAGAATGAGATCTTTGTCAACTCAGTGAGTCCAGAATTTTTTTGGGGAAAAATCCTTTTTAAATATATTATTGTGTGATTTCTAATATTCTCCCTTGCCTCCCAAGAACTAAGAGCTGGTGAAAGGCAAAAGATTGACAGTGTTGGAGACATAAGACCTCTGTTTATCCCATGTAAGTGTCCCCATATTGCAGCCAATATACCTCACTCCTTACACAGAGCACATAGGCACAGATATCCTTACACACCTGTAGGTGTAAGATGTTGGTTTAATTTCCATTTCCATTTTATCTTATCTTCACAGCTGAACCTGCCAACAAGGAAACTGGCATGACCCCAACCATTCCTCTATGACAATTGCAGTTCCTGCAGTATTTGCTGGTGGTGTGTTGTTTCATGTCTACCCTGCTGTGTGAATTACTGGGCATGTTCTCAGAGGTTTGTCCACCAGTCCACATGTCTGTAGTCAGATGCCTGTGCCTGCCCTCACAGCTGTCAAGAGCCTGCCATACGGCAGATCTGAATTGTTGGCAAACCCATGGAACAGCCATTTCATTGGGGAAAAACTATGGCATGGCACTTGCCACTGGGGCTCAGCAGCAGCCATCAATTTCTAGAAGCTTTCTACCTCTAGATGGGGGAAGGGCAAGAAGTCACATGCCATCCTCCTTGCATAGATGATACTCAGGAAAAAGCCTGAGTGTACATGGTGCTATATGGTGCCCATTCTCAACTGTGGCTTGCCATCTTGCTGCTGCTCATACGTCAATATGTTTGCCCTGACATGAGGATGTCTCCACTCCATCTGAGCCATACTGGAGCCCACCTTTTTTTCCTGTATATATATATATTCAGCTAGAATTATTTGACATGATTTAGAGAGAGGAAAGTATTTTGAAGAGGTTGCAGCCATGGTGCAAATCTCCACTGGCTGAAGATATACACCCACAATTGGTCAATTCAGTCTGCAGTCTAGGAGTACTCTTGGATTCCTCACTGATGCTAAGCTCTCACACAGCAGCATACCAGAGAAACACTTTCTATCATCTCTAGTTGGTAAGGACACATCATCTTCTCCTGCACATGAAGACCTGGCTTCAGTTGTATATGCCTTCATCACCTCTTGGCTGGACTTCAGCAATACAGTATACCTGAGCATGAAGCCTTCAGCACGTAGGAAACTCCAATGAGCACAGAATACAGTAGAGCATTTCCACAGAAACACAGGCTACTGCAAATGGATCAAACCTCCAATCTCTACACTGGTTTCCTTTGGAATTTCTAATCAAGTTCAAGGTCTCCAGTCCTGATCTTCAAAGCACTGCATGGCCTGGGCTCAAGGTACCTAAAAAACCTCAAACTACAGGATGAAGATCATGGTAGACAACTACACTTCTCTGGCACAATGGAACACATAAAAATAATTATAAAACTCTTCTGTGTGGGAGACAGAACTTTCTCTAGTGGTGGTTGGAGACTGGAATGAATTCCCCCAGGAACTAAGGACCATCACAAACCATACCAACTTCTGATCCAAGTGCAAGACAAATCTCCTTGACTGCCTTCTCTAATATAAACACATAACAGCAAGTATATTTATATTAAGAAAACCCAACAATGACAACAAAATCCACTACCAACCCAAGACATTCCATTGTTCACACTTCTCGCTGGGGAGAGAATGAGAGAACAAATAACTGTGACAGATGTTAGTCACGTTGCTTAATGCACTCATAGACTCATAGACTTTAAGGTCAGAAGGGACCATTATGGTCATCTAGTCTGACCTCCCGCATGATGCAGGCCACAAAAGCTGACCCACCCACTTTCCCTTAACTCAGCTGTTGAAGTCTCCAGATCGTGATTTAAAGACTTCAAGTCGCAGAGAATCCTCCAGCTTGCGACCCCTGCCCCATGCTGCGGAGGAAGGCGAAAAACCTCCAGGGCCTCTGCCAATCTACCCTGGAGGAAAATTCCTTCCCGACTCCAAATATGGCGGTCAGTAGAACCCCGAGCATACAGGCAAGATTCTCCAGCCGGACCCTCATTTTACCAGCGATGGCACGTTATTGCCTAATTGACTAAAATCACGTTATCCCATCAAACCATTCCCTCCATAAACTTATCTAGCCTAATCTTGAAGCCAGAGAGGTCTTTTGCCCCCACCGTTTCCCTCGGAAGGCTGTTCCAAAATTTCACCCCTCTGATGGTTAGAAACCTTCGTCTAATTTCAAGCCTAAACTTCCCCACGGCCAGTTTATATCCATTTGTTCTCGTGTCCACATTAGTACTGAGCTGAAATAATTCCTCTCCCTCCCTGGTATTTATCCCTCTGATATATTTAAATAGAGCAATCATATCCCCCCTCAGCCTTCTTTTGGTTAGGCTAAACAAACCGAGCTCCTTGAGTCTCCTTTCATATGAAAGGTTTTCCATTCCTCGGATCATCCTAGTGGCCCTTCTCTGTACCCGTTCCAGTTTGAGTTCATCCTTTTTAAACATAGGAGACCAGAACTGCACTACTGGATGCCATTCAGATTCCACAGTGATGAGCATGGGATAAGATCCTATATAGAAGAGAAGAGAATAGATTTTGCAGAGATAAGGTTCCCAACTGTTTGGGCTCAGTTACACATTTAAGTGTCCGCTGTCATATCACATTGAGTACACGGTTTTGCATCAAAGGTATTAATGGAAAAGCAGTGCCACTAACCCAGTGCTGCTGCTGGTGGCTGCCTGTGTACAGCAGTAGAAACAGCACTAGTGGGCATCTTCAGTGCCCTTACTAGTCCTTGTACTCTGTGATCTTACAGTATGCCTAGTAAGAACTTTGCACACACCCCATCACCACTATGGCTGTATGTGTGCCTGTATGTGTGCCTAGATGCTAGTAACACACAAAGATTATATTTATGTAGGTATTTACTTTGATTTTTAAAGTGACTATCCTAATCCTAGGTGCTCAGACTGAACATTATAATTATGCAACCAAATAAAACTTTAAAGACAAGTTACTGCTGCCTCCCAAACTGCAATAATAATTATAGTGCAATCCAGTTTAAGTACCTTGACAAATCCAATAATTAATGCCTGCATACGGCTTCCCACAAACCCTTATCTCATCTTCCCAGAAAGAGATGAGCCTTGTAGTGTGTCCTGAAGGTCAAGAAATCTGGGTTCTGTTGAACTCAAGAGGGAAGCAAGTCCAAGACTAGTAGACAGAGATGGATTAAAAACTGGTTAACTGATAGATCACAAAAAGTAAATGAGGAATCATCATTCAGTTTCTAGTGAGGTCCTGTAGGTAGCTGTTCCTAGCTCAATATTATTCAATATCTTCATTAATGATCTGGAAGAAAACATACAAACATTCCTCGTAAAATTTGCAGATGATACAGAGATTGGTGTCTGTTTTAGAAGCCACCAGAACCCTGCTAGACTAGCAGTATATATAGGTAGCTAGGCCTTGCATGTTGTATATAATTAGTAAACACAGTTATTTGGAACCCACTGTGACCATGTCATTCCTTCACATTATGTTTGACAGCAAAAAGATACACCAGGGGTAGGTGGTAAACAACCAACTAATAAGCTCTCAGCTGTAGATAATAGGGTAACACAATCCTGGGATGCATAAGCAGGGGAATATTAAATAGGAGTAGTGATGTGGTATTATTTCTGTACACACCATTTCAGACCATTGCTGGAATACTGTGAGCAGTTATGGCATCCACATTTCAAAAATGATGTGGAAAAACTGAAAAGGATGAGAAGTGAGCTACCAGAATGATTTGATATCTGGAAAACATGCATTACAGGGAGAAATTTAAGAAACTCAGTCTATTTAGTTTATTTAGTTTATCCAAGAGAAAGTTATAACTTGGTCATAGTCTTCAAGTACCTACATAGGGAATAGATTTCTGATAGCGGACAGCTCTTTAATCTAGCAGCAAATGGTATAACAGGATGAAATGGCTGGAAACTGAAACTAGAATCATTCTGTCTAGAAATAAGGTTTAAATTTTTGATAGTGAGGGTAATTAACCATGGAACAACTTACCAAGGTATGTGGTGGATTCTCCATCATGAAGTCAGAATAAAGACTGGATACTTTTTTAAAAGATAAGCTAGAGCTGAAAGAGACGTTATAGGCTCCACGCAGAAATTATTGAGAGTGAGGTAGTATAGCAAGAGCCGAGAGTAGATGATAACGCTCCCTTCTGGTCTTCAATCTATAAATCTCTGCCCAGTTTCATTTCACTGGCTCCTTGTGCTTCTCCTGTCCTAATTGCATCCACCTGCTGTCTCATATGTAGCTCTTTGGGATAATGTCCATCTCTTAGTTATATGTTTGTACAGTGCCTATCATTACGGGGCCCTGGCCTCTAGACACTACTGCAATACAAATAATTAATAAAAATAAGTGTTGAGGACCATTCCTGGGATTTGTTTTCATTAGAAAATGAGGTAGTGGTAGAACATGACCTTGAGGAATCATGTTAACTAACATGACGTTAAATATGACTTTGCAGTCAGTGGAGACAGCAACAAGTTGTGTCAGCCCAGCAGAAGGCATGAGTTCAAGTGTCTCCAACGATAGCAATTGGCATGGTGGTTTTCAGCCACTGCACAAGTCCCTTAGATAGCCAGAGCCCTATGGAATTTAGAGCTTTACACTGGGATTGTTGAAAGAGCCTAAGGAAGTTCAGCATCTCAATCCTGTTGCATTTCAGTGGGGCTGCAGCTTAGAAAATTCCAGCCCTGTAGGTCAAAAACAACTTCTTAAATTCTACTGCTATGACTTCCTGAATAAGAACACCTTGTATTTATATTGGATCTTTATGATCTAATTGGTAACATGAGCAGTATAAGTTCTATCCTACAGCAAAACCATAGAATGTTGGACACATGCAGTTCTCTATAACAGCATTATTGTGTGTTCCAGCTTTTGTACTGAAATATTTTACAGCTTATCTGTCTTTTGCCTTGAAGACCTAACTCACACAAAACATTTGAATAAAATATCTTGTTTATCTCCAGGAAGATTGTGCCTTAAGGAATACAAATTAATGTGAGGCATCAATAATCTGAAGGAAATTTGTGAAATCCGGTCACATTTGTTTCAGGGGATTTTTTTTTCTCAGTTGATATGGGGATGTTATTTAGCATTTTAAGTTTGCAGATAATTGAAGGGAAATAACCACAATAATGAAATCACTGCTGGATCATATTCTGATAGGTGACAAATCAATTCATTTATGATACTTTCTTTGTCATACTGAGCCATTTTACTGCTCAGTGGAAACCTCTTAAATTAATAAAACTGTTAAATCCATAAAATCCTATGTACCAAATAGCATATCATGGAAAAAAGAAGTTTGAGTCATTAAAGGAATAAAACTGATAAATGCTTGCTTGAGATTGTCTGAAAAAGAACCTTGCTTTTAAGGATACGCTATAATAGTAATAAGCTGCAATATATCCTCACTATATATAGCAGAATGGTTGGAAGAAGGTACCATTTTGCATATTACTGAGAGTGAGCATGGTGAATTCCAAGCAGTTGCATCGTATGCCATTTTAATACTGTTTTGCAGTGGGTTTGCTTTTTAAATAAAATATGATTTAACAGCAAGAAATAAAGCTTTCATTAGACTCCATCTAACATGATTTAGCTCAGTTGGGATTTTCTAAAGTAGCTACACTTGTGTACAAAGGAAAGAGATTAGAGAGACTTTAAAATTACATAACACATTAATTCAGAGTCCCCCTCCAGATGCTATATACAGCACACTCATTTATGTTGTCTGTTATACTTGAAGACACTGATGAAGCTATGACTCTAGTTCTCTTGTCAATGATACCGACTAGACAACTTTGGCAGTGAAGAACAAAGCAAGAGGCACCAAAATGTTGACCTTAGTATTGAAGTTATTTCTTCTTCCACCACTAAAATTCTGCCGCTTTGTAAGAATGAAACAAGTAACTTGTTTAACAGTGTAAAGCAAAACTGCACAACAGTGCTAGGATGGGAAGTGGAGGGATACCTTCTCCAGATGAAAGAGTGGTGAAAATTTCTGATAGGGTTGAAAGAATGAAAGTCTGGCCATGATATCCAGGTTAACACCTTTACTGTTTTAAAAAATGCTATTGGATCTTCAATGAACTCAAAGCTGGTCAAAATTTTTCAACTTTCTTTCCCTCATTAAATGGCCTGAAAGTTTAACAAAAATATATATATTTTTTAAATGTTAAGTATTTCTAACAAAAACTGAACAGTTTTTGCTTTTTTATTTTTCAGTTTAGGATTTTTTCCTTCTTTTTTAATTGCAAAATGGAAAAAGCAGTGGGAGGGAAGTAAAGGTCGAAGGAGGAAAGGTTAAAAAAAAATCAAACCCAACCAAAAATTTTCAGTAAAACTTTGAGAAAAAAATTTAAGTTTGTTTTTTGTGTGTGGATATGGATAGAGACATCTTTAATATTTTTAATGAAATAAATAGTACTGGGAATTGTGTGATTATGGGAGACTTTAATTCCCAGATACAGATTGGAGGACAAGTACTACTAATAATGGTAGGGCCCAGATATTCCTGGATGGGATAGCTGACTGATTTTTTTCCACCAAACAGTAACTGAACCAACAAGAGATGATGCCATTTTAAATTTAGTATTGGTCAGTAGTGAGGACCTCGTAGAAGAACTGGTTGTAGAGGCCAACATCGGTTCAAGTGATCATAAACTAATTCAGTTTAGAGTAAATGGAAAGAAACAAAAACTAGGTCTACAACTAAGGTCCTTGATTTCAAAAGACCAAACTTTAAAAAAAAATCAAGGGAAGTAGTTATGAAGTACACTGGACTGATGAACTCAAGGATCTAAATGTGGAGGTGGCTTGGAATTACTTGAAGTCAAAGTTGCAGAAACTATCTCAAGATTGCATCCCAAGCAAGGGGAAAAAATTAGTAGGGAAGGGTTACTGACCAAACTGGATGAATAAGCATCTCAAGCATATTATTAAGAGAAAGCAGAAAGCCTACAAGGAATGGAAGATGGAATGGATCAGTAAGGAAAACTACCACTTAGAAGTTAGAAAGTATAGGGGAGAAGTCAGAACTGCCAAAAGCCAAGCAGAGTTGGACCTTGCAAAGGAAATTAAAACCCATAGTAAATGGTTCTTTAGCCATATAAACAAAAAAGAAAAGGAGGAAAGAAGAAGTGGGACCACTAAGCACTGAGGATGGAGTAGAGATTAAAGATAGTCTAGGCATGGCCCAATACCTAAATGAATATTTTGCCTCAGTTTTTAATAAGGGTAATGAGGAGCTTAGAGGTAGTGGCAGGATGGCTAATGGAAACAGAAATTACCACATCTGAGGTGGAAGTCAAATGCAAACACAGTTTAATGGGACCAAATTGGGGGGCCTGGATTATCTCCACCCAAGATTATTAAAGGAAGTGGCACATGAAATTGCAAGTCCAATAGCAAGGATCTTTAGTGCATCTGTAAACTTGGGAGGAGGGGGTTGTACCCTATGACTGGAGAATTGCTAATATAGTACCTATTTCTGATAAAGGGGAAAAAATATGATCTGGGAAACTACAGGCCCATCAGTTTGACCTCAATTGTATGCAAGGTGTTGGAACAAAGCTTGAAAGAGAAAGTAGGTAAGGACTCAAAGGTAAACGGTAATTGGGATACAATATAACATGGTTTTACAAAAGGTAGATCATGTCAGACCAACCTGATCTCTTTCTTTGAAAAGATAACCAAATTTTTAGACAAAGAGAATGCAGTAGATCTAATCTACCTGGATGTCAGTAAGGCATTTGATACAGTTCCACATGGGAAATTATTAGTTAGATTGGAGAAGATGGGGATTAATAATATGACAATTGAAGGGTGGGTAAAGAACTAGTTAAAGGGGAGACTATAACGGGCCATACTGAAAGGTGAAATGTCAGGCTGGAGGGAGGTTACTAGTGGAGTTCCTCAGGGACTGGACTTGAGAGCAATTGTATTTAACATTTTCATTAAAGATGTTGGCACAAAAAAGGGGAGCGTGCTGATAAAAATTTGTGGATGACACAAAGTTGGGAGATATTTACAATACAGGAGGAGGACCAGAATATCATATAAGAAGATTTGGATGACCTTGAAAACTGGGATAATAGAAATGGCATGAAATTTAGTAGTGCAAACTGCAAGGTCATGTACTTGGGACTAATAATAAGAATTTTTGCTATAAGTTGGGGACATATTAGTTGGAAGCACCAGAGGAGGAGAAAGAGCTGGGTGTATTGGTCGATCACAGGATGACTATGAGCCACCAATGTGATGCGGATGTGAAAAAGGATTATGCAGTCCTAGGATGCATTAAGTGAAGTATTTCCAGTAGATATAGGGAACTGTCATTGCCATTACACAAGGTACTGGCGAGACATCATCTGGAATACTGTGTGTAATTCTGGTCTCCCACGTTTAAGAAAGATGAATTCAAACTGGAACAGGTGCAGAGAAAGGCTACTCGGATGATCAGAGGAATGGAGACCCTATCTTAGGAAAAGAGACTTGAGGAGCTTGGCTTGTTTAGCCTAACCAAATGAAGGCTGACGGACATATAATTGCTCTTTATAAATACATCAGAGGAATAAACACCAGGGAGGGAGAAGAATTATTTAGGTTAAGGACCATGGATATAAACTGGCCATCAACAAGTTTAGGCTTGAAATTATATGAAGGTTCCTAACCATCAGAGGAGTGAAGTACTGGAACAGCCTCCAAAGGGGAACAGTGGGGGCAAAAAACCTAACTGGTTTCAAGACTCAGCTTGACAAGTTTATGAAGGGGATGGCATGGTGAGACTGCCTACAATGGCATGTAGCTGATCTGTGATTACTAGTAGCAAATATCTCCAATGGCTGGAGATGGGATACTAGATGAGGAGGGCTCTGAGTTACTACAAGAGACCCTGGGTTTTGTTGTTGCCTTCCTCTGCAGCATGAGTCACAGGGTCTGAAGGCATAGGCACCGACTCCATGGGTGCTCTGCACCCACCGGCAGCTCCCTGACCTGCCCCCCTGCCCCAGCTCACCTCTGCCTCTGCTCTGCCTCCTCCCCTGAGCATGCCGCCACGTCCTGCTTCTCCCCCCTCCCTCCCAGCGTTTGCGCCGCGAAACAGCTGTTTGCGCCGCGAAACAGCTGTTTTGTGCGGAAAGCGCTGGGAGGGAGGGGGAAGGAGCAGGAACGGGGAAGAGGCAGGGCCGGGGCAGGGATTTGGGAAGGGGTCCAATAGGGGCAGGGAGGGGGTGGAGTCGGGGTGGGGGCGGGGGGGTGCAAGCTCCCACCGGCGCCAAGGAAAGTTGGCATCTATGTCTGAAGGCTTGAGGTAAAGTAAATTCTCTGTAACTCAAAGTCTTTAAATCATGATTTGAGGACTTCAGTAACCCAGCCAGAGGTTTGGGATCTATTACAGGGGTGGGTGGGTGAGGTACTGTAGCCTGCAATGTGCAGGAGGTCAGACTAAGGCTAGAGGAGATCATCATGATCATCTAAAGGCTGTGTGTCTATGAGCAGCAAAGTCCCAGTACAGATCCAGAAGGAAGAGCAATGGGACTGGACCACCAGACCTTTTCTTAGGCCACTGGGCCTGTGCTGCATTCTTTTGCCTGCATGCAAAGTTAACATCTGAGCCTCTCTCTGCTGCCCACCAGTCACAGCCTGTGAAGCAGGCCTGACTCAGGCAGCTCACACAGGTAAAAGAATCTGCTAGTGGTTACTGCTCATTCCTGCTCTGCAGAGCACCAGAGCTGATGAAGCCAGCTCCTCTGCTCCACAACCCTCCTGGAGTCCTGCGGCCCACAGCCAACTCACAGAGCAGAAGCTTCCCTCCTCTACAGCCACATGCGTGCTGGAGAAATTTTCATGGAGATTTGGAGATCAAATTGTGGAAGGACACAGATGGTTTGGAGGGGGGACAGATGGAAAAGGGAGGAGGCAGGAGAAACCAGATGGATTGTGGTGGGGTGAAGAGAGAACATGTTTTTTTATGGGGAGAGTTGACAGAAGTAGATGGATTTCTGGAGGTCTGGGGGAGGAGGAAGAGATTAGTTTCTTCTGGGGACAGTGGGGAAAAAAGTGATGTGTTTCTTAGGTGGGGATGGGGTGAGGTGGGATTTGAACTAAATTATTATTATATATATCTCCTCCCTCATATTGTATCTTTCAAATGGCTTGTTTGGACAGAATTTTGGGGAAGCTCAAAGGACTTTCCCCTGGCCCTGCTTGCCCAGCCCTGAAATATGCTGCTTCTTCATGGAATAGCTTCACTTCCTGCAGCGCTTCTTTCGGGTCTCCCATCCGAAACACTGTTCGAAGGCAACCCTGCTTACCTAGTGTTCACAGCACAAGGTGGTACACAGCTGTGCTAACAATAAATTGGACCTATTTTTGAATAAACTTAAAAATGGGTTAAGATGCCCCGACTACATCATTATACTATTGTCAGAATATAAAGCTCAGTATTGACACAGAACATTTTCCAAAATGTCATTGGGATAGGGTATACAAATCTCGCACTGGGCAACAAGGGGTTAAAGAACGGCTCTGGGCCCAGCCAGCCCCACCCTGCCCCGCCACACTTGCAGTAAATGCACCAACTAGAGGAGCAGCTGCTCATTTGGTGGCAGCCCAGGAAGAGAGCAGACCTGTGACCTGCTGCCCCAGGAGAGAAGAGCTGAAGGAAGGCAGAATCTCTCCGTAAACAACTGCCCAAAGGTCCCTCCACTCAGGGAGTGTGGACCTGACACAGAGAGAGCCTGAGAGGGAAGCATTTCCCTCTCCCTCTCATATGGACTACCCCAGTGAGGGAAGCCCTGAGACGGAGGGCCATACTGCAGGAGGTGGCAGTGGCTGCCCGAGAAAGAGAGAGACCTCTCTACACGCAGCCACCAGAAGGTACCTTGTGGTGAGCAGACAATCCTCATGCCACCTTAACCCCGACAGCAACCTTGGGACAATTGCGGCGGGGATAGGAAGTGGTCCAGGGAGAGCAGCCTTAAGCAGCCCCAGCTGTCACAGCACTGACAGCCCTCAAAAGGCCCTGGGTCAGAGCCTAGTGGAGTGTGAGGGTCCGGGCTCCCTACCAACAAGCCCTCTGCGTGTCACAGGCCTAAGCCCTGACCACTACGTGATGCTACCCTACCAACCAACCCCTGAGCCAGGACTGTCAGAGTCATCAATATAGGGAGGAAGAAATAATGAGCAATCTACAGCTAGGCTGTGGAGTCCATTGTGCTGTCAACTGATACGGGATGTATACCGGTTGCTCCCATCAATACCTGTGTGCAAAGACCACTGATACTCAAAAAGGCCCAACAATAATATCTCTAGATGGCAGGCACTCACACATCTGTTAGAGGCTCTTCATGATCCCTGTCTTATCAGGAGTTCTTGTATTCCTTTCCATGTCATGGTTTTAATTTCTTAAAGTACTCTTTGAAACTGACATGTACTGTTTGACACTGGCACATACCTAAGTTGAGGTGAAAGAGATGAAGCGATTGCAAGAGCAGTTTTTCTACCGTATGTGCAAAAATTTTCCATGCTAGTAGAAACAACAGTAATAAATGTTTCAGTGGGCTTGCAAAGGCGCTAACCTTTTTTGTAAATAGAGAACACCCATTTTAACAACTATATACTTGTAGAAAACCTGATAGCATCACACTGATCAGTTAAAAGGTGCCTAGCCTGCACCGAATCACTCAAGCACAACTTTCAATGAAGCCAACGAATGCCTCAATAGGGACTTCAGAATCAAGTCCTGAATCAGCTAAATAGGACATACACTCAACAGGTAAAGGAACATCCAGAAAGATTACAGAGTTTTGAGGTGGTTTGTTATTAAACTGACTCTGACTGTTGCAAACCAGGCTTTATGCAACACTAAAAGAATCCCAACCCAGTTTCACAAAAATGGACTTAATTCATATTGAGTAGAGGGGGATACTGTACCCCCAAGCATCAACAGGCATCTGGCACACCACAGAGGGTCTCATTTCTGGAGAGATGACTCTTCAGCCTTCACTGCAGTTTCACCAAGAGAGGGCAGCTTGAATTTCCACAAAGGCTGCCTAAGAGATGCTCTGGGGTTCTGATCCTGCTTCCACTAAAGTCAACAACAAAACTCCCATTTAATGGCCCTGAATCATCACCCCCCTACCCATTCTGGCTACACACTTCATCCTGAGGCAGTACCACTCACTTTCCAAGCCTGTTATGGACTCTGGGCAAGGCAGAGCATCGATTGCAGGTACTTTGCATCTCAGGTGGACCTGTCACAGAGCCTTGCACCTTAGTGGGTTATATGTCAGCAAGCATAATCCATGGTTTGACACATCCCCATTTCCAGATGGCATCTTAATAAAGGACATGTCTTTAATGTTTGCTCATTTATGCAAAACAAACATTTCTGAACACAGTTGAATACAAACAATCATTAGGCGTTTCTCATGTGTCTTCAGCTGATGATGCGGTATTGGTAATTGATCTGATTTATTTACAAGAGTAAATAGGTACATACTTTCCAAATTCCTCTCATATAACCACTGAGCTAAGAGTTAAAAGAAGTGGAAGCTTCACCTGCATCACTCATGACAGTGATCTGAAGGGGAGGTGGCAAATCGACATATAATGAGACAAATAGTTTTATACCTGACAATCTTTTACATAAAAAAAGTGTCGAGTATTTGACAGCATGAAATGAGACTAAAATGTTAGCATTAATTGCTAGTCAGTGCTATATTACCAGCCCCACAATCCAAATCAATTATAAGAATTTGTACTGGTTGTGAGACAAAAGAGATTTTGGAAGCTTGTCAGCTCTAGGATGTCATTACTTAATGCTGATATGACTGCTCATGGTTCTGATGAGAACAATGAAAGTCACAACCACCCACTTTCAGGATTGCCACTGAAATTGGCACAATTGGAATGTTTTAAAGGGAAGTTGACAGGTGTACTGCTAAACATCATGTGTTTGAATAAAAGCTGTACTTCCCACATAGGGATCTCAGTTTGCTCACTTGAAAAAAAAAATCCACATTCAGATTAAATGAGAGCTACTTATGTGTTCTATCTCAGCGGTTAACAAAAAGTAAAGAGACTTGGGTTTATTTTTTTTTTAAATTATATATTTTTGGTCCATTTCCTTGCAGGAACAATTATTATGCCTAACCTTCATTCAAATATCTGCCTCAATGAATTAGTAGGATGGTTACTTATTAGTCGTAGTAGCAGGAGAGACTTACTAGAAAATTTGACAGTGTGTATTTGTTAATGAAAGGTCAAGCCATCCTCTATGTTGAAAACTATCCACCTAGGGACCAGCAAATGGAATTTCTGCATTTTGTTCCATAGGGGGAAGGGTACTATGTTAGGAGGGAAGATAAGGGGAGGGTGTTGCTGTGTGTGTAACAGATCTAGGTATCCAGAGGACCATGAATATTAAGGACTAACTCTCAGAAATGCCTCCGTATATAGTTCATGACTGTCCATAAAGGGATTTCCTATGCTTTCCATGATGCTACAGAAAGGCACACAGGGAAATGATCAGGGGTTGAGCTCTAAGGGCTTGTCTACACTACCGCGGTAGTTCGACGGCTGGCAATCGAACTTCCGGGTTCGATTTATCGCGTCTGGTGTGGACGCGATAATTCGAACCAGGAAGTGCTCGCCATCGACTGCGGTACTCCACGTCAGCGAGAGGAGTACCGCGGAGTCGACGGGGGAGCCTGCCTGCCGTGTGTGGACCGCGTCTGAACCGCGGTAAATTCGAACTAAGGTATGTCGACTTCAGCTACGTTATTCACGTAGCTGAAGTTGCGTACCTTAGATCGAATTGGGGTGTTAGTGTAGACCAGGCCTAAGTGAGACAGACACCCCAAACAGAATACACAGTGGACTATCCTTCACTACAAAGAGTGCCCCCTTACCACCAGGGAATGCAACCCATCCAAGTTGCAAACATCCCAAAATGTTACTGCAAGATGTTGATCCAGATCTCTGTGGGCAGGTGCCTCCAACACTGCTCTTTCTCCCCATCCGGCTCATCTCCTTTGAGGGACATGTGTCTGAACTAGAAGGAACCAGGGGGAGAAAATACTGATTTGGGCAAAATGATTTTCTGAAAGGAAATCCTGCAGAATGATTGGGGTGGTGATGGTCATGGTTGCAGTGAAGGGTCATCTACTGGTCCTATGCCCTCCCACTCTAAAGAAACCCTCCTTCATAACCATTGAGTCTCCCTGAGAAGTCATGGAGTGACTGTGTAGAGCAGCTGTCACTGTTGCAAAAGGATGCGGTGTATGGCACAGAGACAAAAGTTCATCTTCCATTTTGGAAGTTTGGGCTCCAGCCTGCCGGGAGAGATCAGGGAACTGTAGACAGCTCTGTTAAAATGTTCTATGATATTAACTAGAACAAATTGTGATATACAAGCTTTTTGGTCCTTACCAAGACCAGCACAGATCTCTCCGTCTTTCTCTCCCTGGATTTTGGATCCTCCCACTTCGGTGCGGAAGGAAGCATTTGGGCCTAGATATGTAATATGATGTAAAACACATTTAGAGAATTTGAGCATTTCTGTCCCAGAACAAAACCAACTAAACAAGAAAAGCAGAAAATAAAGGAGCCAAACAAGAAGAGGAGGACTTAGGACCAAAAATTCTCTTTCTCTCTCTCTCTCCAGCGTAGAAGGGTTTGGAATTTTGGATATAAATATTCTGCTAAGAAAAATTGTTTAACTTTTTCCTTCCCCAGCCTCAAAGGAGCTATTGATAATCTTTAATGGGAAGACGAGAGGAACTACTGTGTGTTCTTCTTCTGGACTCTGCTTCAGTCTGCCACCTAAGGATGTCGTTGGGTTGGAAATGGAAACAAACTACTCCAAAGCAGAATGCAAAATTGCCCTAAGTGGTTTGATTCTTGCTCCACAGGACAGGTCCTGATTTGTTAGCTGTGATTGGGTCATAGACTCATAGAAGATTAGAGTGGGAAGAGACCTCAGGAGGTCATCTAGTCCAACCCCCTGCTCAAAGCAGGACCAACACCAACTAAATCATTCCAGCCAGGGCTTTGTCAACCCGAGCCTTAAAAACCTCTAAGGATGGAGATTCCACCACCTCCCTAGGTAACCCATTCCAGTGCTTCACCACCCTCCTAGTGAAATAGTGTTTCCTAATATCCAACCTAGACCTCCCGCACTGCAACTTGAGACCATTGCTCCTTGTTCTGTCATCTGCCACCACTGAGAACAGCCTAGCTCCATCCTCTTTGGAACCCTCCTTCAGGTAGTTGAAGGCTGCTATCAAATCCCCCCTCTCTCTTCTCTTCTGCAGACTAAACAAGCTCAGTTCCCTCGGCCTCTCCTTGTAAGTCATGTGCCCCAGCCCCCTAATCATTTTCGTTGCCCTCCGCTGGACTCTCTCCAATTTGTCCACATCCTTTCTGTAGTAGGGAGCCCAAAGCTGGACACAACACCCCAGATGCAGCCTCACCCGTGCCGAATAGAGGGGAATAATCATTTCCCTTGATCTGCTGGCAATGCTCCTACTAATGCAGCCCAATATGCGGTCATCAGCATTTGTCCCCTCTGTCCATTAGCAAGTTGCCATACTTTACAAATGTTGGCATTTAGTCCTGAAGGACTCTAGCAGGAACAGTTTTTGAAGTTCCCCTGGAGTGAAGGACCAGTAACTATGTTCTGTCTGCGTCACTGTCTTCACCCATCTCTATAACTGAGGTTAATAGGATTTATTATTAGCAGGTATTTTGGTCAGCCCCCCCCCAGCCCCACCAAAAAATTTCAAATCAAGAGTCATATAACTTCTTATGCTCTTCAGTGAGAAAAGGAACATCAGCTCATCACATGATGGAGCTAAGTTAATGCTTATGTACTTTCCAGGGGGTTTCCTTCCATATGGAGGCTGTATAACAATCAGGCCCAAACGATTTGATTTTTGCCCCTAGAAGCCTCTAAACAGACTAGCAGAACAAAATATTGATTGTTGAGTCCTTGTGACAGCTAGGCTCAGAGTTTACTACGAACCTTGAGCCCTAGTGAAAATTGTGTTTATCGAGCTACATAAAAACCAGATTTAGCAGGCTTCCCAAGTTCTGAACCCATTTCTCTTTCTTCTGAAACACAGCTCTCTGAGGAAATTTATCTCACAGGAAAGAACAGGCAGTTCATGGGTTTGAACGGGGAATTTAGTATAAAGGGAAGGGGCATGGAGTCACCGGGCAATGCTCTGGAACTACTCCATACGAAGCCACCCAGGACTCTGGGGGAGCATGCCTACTTCTCTCTGACCATACTGTCACCAGGACAAGAAGCTTACACAGCTTTGACCTTCCCCACCCCTTCTCTGAGGCCCCGCCCCCACTCTCTTCATTCCCCCCCCTCTGTCGCTCGCTCTTCCCCAGCTGGCTTAGGAGGCTGGGTGTGGGAGGGAGTGAGGGCTCCCGCTGGGGGTATGGGCTCTAGGGTGGGGAACCTTTTTTCTGTCACGGGCCATTGACACACAGAAAACAAATCAATCGCGAACCACACACTAGCCTGAAGGGGCCTCGGAGGCTCAGGGCTTCTCCCTGCAGTGGGTCGAGCTTGGGGCTCCAGGGGGCCCTGGTGCTTGGGGCTCCCACCAGGGGGAGAGGCTGCTGTTGTGTGTGTGGGATTTATCACGCCTCCAAAAGCATTCGGGGTGTGGGTGTAAAGCAGCTTGCCCAAGCTGGGGGAGAAGAGCAGGCTCAGGTGAAGCTCCCACATCCCACCCAGGAGGAAGTGCTGTGGTGTTGCTGCTGCTACTACAGCTGCTCTGTGTGTGTGTGAGATCACTGCTACAACTAGTGTGTGTGTCTCTGTGTGTGTGATATATCACTGCACATAGTGGGGCCTGAAGTTCCCATTCCAGGGCAAGGGGCTGTGAAGACACACACAACAGCTGAGCATCTCGACCCTTGGAAAGCACTTAGTGGGTATGAGCCCAGTTATGTGCCTCCAGCATGGTTGCAATAATTTGGTGGGAAGCAGCTCCATATTGCGTGTGTTTGTTCCTTACTGTACTGCAGGCTTTCAGATTGCAATAGCTTGTCTCCTATTAACCCTAATTTCTCAGCCCTAATATGGGTGTGTGTTACTTCTGGAGGATTCTCAGTTAAATCTAGTCTCTGAGGAATGCTGCAGTGTGGAAAAGGACTTCGGTTTACCTTTGCACAGAAAGGCCTGAAAGCCAGCAATGACTCCTGCTCATTAGCTGTTAAGCACATAAATTGTTTTAAAGTCCAGGTGGTTTGGCAATAAGAAGCCATGTTGTAGGTTAGCATTTGTGCTTGAAGCTCCTTCCAGCTATAAAATCCATCTGGATTTGTAGTGGGGAGGTTCGGGGGGAGGGGGGAGGGGTGAGGCAGAGGCTCAGGGCTTCCCCCCCCTGCAGTGGGACAAGACAGCGCAACGGCTCCAGCCCCACGGCGGGGAGGAGGAGAGGGAAGCACAGAAGCTCAGGGCTTCCCCCCACAGCGGGGCAAGCCGCGGCTTGCGGCTCCTGCCACACGGGCCCTAGGTTCCCCACCCCTGCTCTATGCGTAGGAGCCAGAGGGGGGAGACGCCGGCTGCTTCCAGGGACTCGGAGGCACAGGGAGCGGAGGCTAGCAGGGAGTCTGCCAGCCCTGCTCCGCTGCAACCAGACTGTCAAAGGCCTGACCGGAGCCGCCAGGCTCCCTTTTCAACTGGGTGTTCCGGTCAAAAACCGGACACCTGGTCACCCTAGGCAGGCACCAAACATGGTGATAGCATTGAGCTTCCAATTGGCCACACAGAATCAGATCGACCCCTCTTTCCTGAGGCCCAGCACCACGAGAGAGGCCCCCGGGCTGGTGGATGGCTGGATCACCCCTAAAGCCAGCATGACTCTGACCCCTCTCTCCAGGGCCTGCGCTGTGTTCCCAGTTACTCTGAATGGGGAACAACTGACGGGAGGGCTGGCTCCTGTCTCCACCCAGTGGACAGCTAGGTTAATGAGCCCAAGCTAGTTGGGAAACAGCTGCGGGTAGAAATGCAGCACCTCTCGGATCTCTGCGTGCTGGGCAGGGGTTAGCTGGTCCAAGAGAAGAATTGATTCCAGTGGGAGGCTGGCTCCTGTCTCAGGGAACAGACCCACCAGGGGATCTTCCCCCTTCTCCCACTGTGCACACATGGCCAGTACCAGCCTCTGCCTGTCACAGTACAGCTTCATCATGTTGACATGGTACACTTGGTGGCTGTGAGCTCGGTTGGGCAGTTCCACCATGTAGTTCTCCTCATTCAGTTGCTTGATGACCTTGAAGGGACCGTCCCTGGTAGCTTATTCTTTCTCACCCGGATGAGAACCATCACCTGGTCCCTGGTGACATAGAATATCAGGGTGGGAAGAGACCTCAGGAGGTCATCTAGTCAGGGATTCTCAGGGGGTCACAAGGTCATTACATGGGGGGTTGTGAGCTGTCAACCTCCATCCCAAACCCTGCTTGCCTCCAGCATTTATAATGGTGTTTAATATATTAAACAGTGTGTTTAACTTATTGGGGGGGGGAGGTCACACTCAGAGGTTTGCAATGTGAAAGGGGTCACCAGTAAAAAAGTTTGAGACCTACTGATCTAGTCCAACCCCCTGCTCAAAGCAGGACCAATCCCCCAACTAAATCATCCCAGCCAGGGCTTTGTCAAGCCTGATCTTAAAAACCTCTAAGAAAGGAGATTCCACCACCTCCCTAGGTAACCCATTCCGGTGCTTCACCACCCTCCAATTTAACACTGGTGCTGCAGGTGAAGGGCATAGGACGTAGGAGCGGGCACGTGCTGAGCAGTTGTACCAGACCTTCTGCCTCCCTTGGGCCCTGGCTAGGTTCTCCCTGGCCTGATCCGGGAGCTCTGCAAGCTTTTCCTGGAAAGTCAGTACATACTCCACCACTGATTCTCCATCTGAAGAGGCCTTCCCCTCCCTATTGGTCCCTCACCAAGTCCAGGGGTCCCTTCATTCTCCTCCCATACAGTAACTGCAAAGGAGTAAATCCCATGGATTCCTAGGGCACTTCCCTGTCCGCAAACAGCAGGTGGGGTAAACACTTGTTCCAGTCCTGCAGATGCTGGCCCAAGAAAGTCTAGAGCATCATCTTCAGGGTCCCATTAAATCTCTCTACCAGCCCATTGGACTGAGAGTGATAGGCCGAGGCCCAGGTGTGCTGGACACCACACTTCTCCCACAAGCACTGGAGTGGGGCTGACATGACATTGGAGCCCTGGTCTGTAAGGACCTCCCAGGGGAACCCCCCCTCTACTGAAGATGGTCAGCTGCATGTCCACCACAGTGTCTGCCTTGATGGAGGATAGAGCCACCACCTCTGAGTAAAGAGTAACAAAATCTACCCCGACCAGAATGTATTTCTTCCCTACCTGGGTCGCCTTGCTGAAGGGCCCCACTATGTCCACGGCCACCTTCTGAAAAGGCTCCTCTATGACAGGCAGGGATCTCAGAGCTGCTTTCCCCTTGTCCCAGGCCTTCCCCACCCTCTGGCAGAGGTTGCAGGACCTGCAGTACTGCTGGACAGCATCGCAGACTCTGGGCCAGTAAAAGACCTGTAGCAGCCTCTGCCTGGTGTGCTGGATCCCTTGGTGTCCCGAGAGAGGGACATTGTGGGCCAGTAGCCTGCGGCAGTACTTCTGGGGGACCACCAGCTGCCTCCAGCCCCCCCACAGTTCCACTTCCCCTGGGGGAGCCCATTCCCAATACAGAAATCCCTTCTCCCACAGGAATCTTTCCCTGCAGCCTTCCCCAAGGGGTTTCGCCATGTTGTGGTCAGCAAATTCCCTCAGCTTCTCTAAGGAGGGGTCCTTCTGCAACTCAACCTGGAATTCAGCGGCTGGAGAGGGGAGTGAAACTAGTTCCCTCTCGCTGCCTGCGGTCACAGCCTTCCAGACTGGAGGGCTGAGATTCAGGATCTTTTGGTGAAGACCCCCTATCTTGACATAGGCACCGACTTCTGCTCCCGCCGGTGGGTACTCGACCTCCTTCTGCCCCCGGCCCTGCCCCAACTCCATCCCTTCAGTGAGGCCACGCCCCCATCCCCCCTTGCCCCGCACCATTTCCAACCCCTTCCCTGAAGTCCCCACCCCAACTCCGCCACCTCCCTGCCCCTATTCCGACTCCTTCCCCAAATCCCCGCCCCGGCCCTGCCTCTTCCCTGCCTCCTCCCCTGAGCATGCCACGTTCCCTCTCCTCCCCCTTCCCCTCCGGCACGGCCAAACAGCTGTTTGGCGGCGGCCAGGCGGGAAGTGCTGGGAGGTAGGTGGAGGAGCAGGGATGCGGCACGCCCAGGGGGGAGGAGGCGGGACGAGGGGAGCTTGGCTGCCGAGGACCCACTAATTTTTCCCCGTGGGTGCTTTGGCGCCTATGCATCTTGATCTTGGCCACCCTCTGACCAGGTGTGTCCGTCACCAGCAGCACCCTTTTAGCGGCTTCCCCCTGCCGTGGGGTCTCTTGCACCTCTGGACAAGGCAGCCCTAGTTGGTAGCCATTCGGCCCTGGCTGTGGTTCCCCACACTCAGCTGGGGTCTTTGATCCCCCCAGGCTCAGCTTCACCCCTGCTGTCCCAGTGAGGGCAGGCAGCAAGCCCGCTACTTTGCTCATAGCATCAGAGCCAGCGTGAGCCACCTCCCCCATGTTCAAGGGGGTAGGGAGCATCTCTCTATCCCACTCAGCTCCAAGGGTCGATTACAGAAAGGCAGGGCACCTGAGGTTAACAACTCTTCCCCCATGCCAGCCAGGTCATTTGCATTTACACTGACTGCTTCAGTCTCAGGTGATTGGTTCAAATTTAAATTCAAATCCTCAGCCGTTACAGGAGCAGAGCCTGGATCCTGTCCCAAAGAGAGACAGTCATCCCCCAACAGGAGGTCACAGGCGATATCTTGGAGAACCTCAACTATGAGCCAGCCCAACCCCTCCTGTAGAATTTGGGCCATAAGCAGGGTGAATGGCTTCATCCCTAGGACCTTCATCCAGGTCACACAGCCCCTCAGCATCTGGTGAGGCTGCATCACCCGGGGCCTGACAACAGTTCTCTCTATCCCAGGATCTCGTCAGCCCAGGAATGTCTCCCCATTGACCATCACCTTCCGCTCCCACTGGGGGTCCGAGGGACCTGAGCCCAGGAGAGTCCATGCAGAGATAGATGCTGGGGCCGGGAGTGGGAGCGAATCTGCCATCCTGCCCATCTGGCTAAACAGCTCTATGGCCTTGGGACCCAGAAAGGGAGCTAGACACCGGAGCCTATCTGCAGGGTCAGCCTGGTTCCAACTGCAAGACTTCCCAAAGGCCGTGAGACAGGCATCTATATCTCCCGCCTCTTTAACCTGGGGCAACAATTTAATGTAGAGTTTCCCTGCAGAATCGGCACCACGGGGTCCATCCCCACTCACCCCTGGATGGTCCCACTGCCTCTCAGCTCAGCCATCGTTAGTTCATGTTGCCGCTGTCTCTCCTGCTGTTCTGCTTCATGCCTTCCCTGTCTCTCGTGGTCCTCTGACTCCTTCAGTCTCAGCTCCAATTCCATCCATCTCAGATCCACCAACGGGGAACCCAAGGGAGACCACCTGCTGGTCAGGAATGCAGGTCTCGGGGATGCCTGGCTGCTCCCAGCCTCTCTCACAGCCCCAGCTGGGTCAGGAACCGGCTCCTTAGAGTGATCATCCTCTTTCAACTGAGCAATTAGCTGTGCCTTGGTGAACTTTCCAATGCACAGCCCTCTCTCTCTCTCTGCACAACTCTACAATGTCCTTCTTAAGGAGATGGTTATAGGCCATCTCTTCGCTCTTCCCAAGTTGTGGAGGACTCACAGGCCTGTGCTCCCTCAGCTCCCCACAGTCCCTGGGAGGAACCCCTTCAGAGCGACAGCCCTTCTTGGGGGTCCACTCTCTCTCAGGTTAAAGCAGTAGGTTCCTCCACCTCCTGGAACCACACCTCTCTGAGACTTCAGCACGCACGTCTCTTGCTAACCCCCCTTCGTTTTACTGCTCACCAGTCACTTATTGCAGGATGCTCTTTCCACAGGGTGCAGTTTATCCCACCTCTCTCACCAGTTGTCACGGAGCCACTGGGCAATGCTCTGGAACTACTCTGTATGAAGTCAGCCAGGAATCTAGTGCCTCCCTCTCTCTGAGCATACTGTCACCAGGGCAAGAAGCTTACACAGCTTCAACCTTCCTGGATCTGACCTTGGAGTATTCAGCATCCCTTTCCACACTGTGCACTTCCCGCAGCGAGTCCACCTGGAGTCCTGAGGAAGCCAGAGGGCCCTGCACCCCAACTCCGCAGTCAGACGTGACTCTCAGCCAGCATGTAGAACAGAAGGGTTTCTTAGTTGACAGGAACACAGCATAGAACAGAGCTTGTTAGCACAGAAATCAGTGACTTTCAGCCAAGTCCATTTTGGGTAATCCTAGGCCAGATGCCCTGGACTCCCCCTCTCCTCGTCCCCCGCAAGCAGACTGAGAAGCTTCCAGCGACCCAACCTCAGACTCCCCCCCGCCCCCGTTGCTCCTCCTCCTTGTCTTTGTCTTGCTTCCCAGGCAAATAGTCACCAGGCCATCACCTGGTTGCATCCCCCTCCTGGGTCCCAGGTTATGAAGGGCACCGGCCATAGCATACATGCAGGCAGCTGGAGCAGCCTCACCTGCCCCAGAGGGCCTTAGACAAAGTCACACACACTTATTCCCACCACCGAGGCATTGGTGCAGCACCAGTGCTGAAAGAAAAATTTCTCTCTTACCGGTACAGCTGGGGGAGGGGGAAAAGCAGCTTTGCCCCCCTGGAAGGGGCGGAGCCTTGGGCGGAAGGGGTGGGGATTCAGCATCCCCCAGACAGCCTGCCCATGCCGCCTGGGGATCCAGCAGCAATTTAAAGGGACTGGGGCTCCAGCCACTGCCACGGTAGCAGCAGTGGCCAGAGCCCTGGGCCCTTTTAAATCGCCAGCCCCGGGGTAACTGCTGCTTTTGCCCCCTCTCCCCCCCCATCGGTGGACCGGGGGGGGCAAAAGGGGCAGGGACATTAAAGCGCTGCTGCAGCAGCGCTTTAAGCAGGGTCCTTTAAAACGCTGCCGTGGCAGTGCTTTAAAGTCAGCGGTACAGGCCGATACAGGCGGCCACTTTTTACCGGTACACCGTACCGCCTTACTTTCACCCCATGCAGCACTCAGGGAAACTGAGGCACACACTGTATTCATGCAAAACAGTAAAACTCACATAGGCTCAACAATGAGGCCAGGGCCGGCTCTAGGATTTATGCCGCCCAAAGCAAAAACAATTTTGGCTGCCACCCCCCCGGCCCCACCTCAACTCCGCCCCTTCCCCAAATCCCCAGCCCTGCCTCCTCCCCCCAGGCTCTCAAGCCTAAGAGGGAGGGGGAGAAGCGGCGCCCGCGCCGCGGCCACTCGGAGTCTCCCCCTCCCTCCCAGGTTTGAGAGCCTGGGAGGGAGGGGGAGACCCCGAGCGGCCGCGGCGCGCGAAACAGCTGTTTCGCGCCCCAGCAGCAGCGGAGGTGAGCTAGGGCGGCCTGGGCACATTTTTAGGGGCGGCATTCTGGCGCCGGCCATGCCGCCCCTAAAAATGTGCCGCCCCAAGCACCAGCTTGTTTTGCTGGTGCCTAGAGCCGGCCCTGAATGAGGCTCATATGCAACATAACAAGGGAAAATCCCCACTTGGTCACAGGGGATGGGGGAAGAAGGAAATATCAAAAAAAGTGTGCATGCTTAACAGCCTTTCAACTACAGGAAGTACGGAAGGAAAGTTGTAACCATGAGGGAAGAAAAGAAAATTCACATTTGTGGTTTCAGAACTGTGATTAGAAAATAAGTACATGGATGAAATCCTGGCCCCAGTGAAGTCAATGAGGCCAGGATTTAACTCTACACATAGGCTCACCCAGATCCTGATTAGGGTCTGTATACACTAATATCCCCCAATACTATTTCCACTAAATATGTATCTAGATCTTTGCTAGATTTGGCTCCCCCTTTCGTAGTTTGTCCCATGCGATCACCATTGTCCACATGTTTTGCTAATACTTTCTTGTTGCCAAAAGAACAGGAGTACTTGTGGCACCTTAGAGACTAACAAATTTATTTGAGCATAAGCTTTCATGAGCTACAGCCCACTTCATCAGATGCACTGTTGCCAGTACATTATGGTTCTTTCCTCCTTCTGGAAAAGTAGTTAAGAACCCATCCCCAAATTACAGCGACATTCTTTCCTGAGTCAGTCTAAGAACTCTGTGGTCTTTTTGATAAGTGTTTTTAATTGTTATTAAGTGGTTTATTGGGTTACTACTTATCTTACATGCCTTATGAGAGTAGTATCAGATGTTTTTAGTAGTTCATAGGCTCCTAACCATTCTCAAAGTATCTCTTTAAATAACAATGTGCACTAATGACTTTCCCCTGTGTCTGAGTGTTTGTGGCACTCTGCTAATCAAGGACAACTTCAGGCAGAGGTAACATCTTGTTATAGACTCACAAAGAGTTTAGTGTACTGAGTTACATCTTCTCACCAGCTATTTTGTGTACAACTGGTTTCATCAGTAATTCCCAACCCTCTTTAAGGCTTTCTTTAGGCACTCTAACTTTGTCAGTTTAGTTCATATCTCAAGGCTCTGAGTTAAAAAAAAAAAAAAAAAAAAAAGCCTTACAGTAAATAGCTGATCATTATGAGGTAAAATCACTCAATTCAGTTATTTTTACTTGCAATAAAAGGGCAGATTCTTTGTAGTATAGTATCCTTTCTTAATGCTTAAGGTTAAGGACGAGTACCAGCTCAAAAGTACAACTTTAGATTATGTTTTCCAAAAGAAGACGAGCCATCCATGCTGTGGAACAAAGTTCAGAAATATGTCCAGTTACATGAAATTGACACGTAATACAATTTACAAAGTATAGAATCTCAGACATAAGAAAAAGAGTTTGCCTGTAATATCCAAGGGGCTTACTAACAACATTACAAAGGAATAACTACACTTCATCTTTTCATTATGATGTTGAAACTCCTCCATCCAAGGATGCTGGCTCTTCCAGTATCTCTGTTTTAAAACAAGACTTAGTTATGCTGTTAGTGTCAAGATACACCCAGTATTCATTTATTTACAAAATCTAAGATTTCTTCTGCTTTCAGACTGAGTACTATTTTCCCCTTTCTTGAGATTCTTGTTTCTATAAAACTTGGGGTCTGCTCCAATGCTCAGCTAAGTCAATTGGAGTCTTTCCATTGCTCCCAGATCTAGGCATTATACAAAGTAAAAACTGTTTCCCCATGCTAATTTCCCCCCCGTACTGTTACTCACACCTTCTTGTCAACTGTTGGAAATGGGCCATCCTAATTATCACTACAGAAGTTTTTTCTCTCCTGCTGATAATAGCTCACCTAAATTAATTACTCTCGTTACAGTTGGTATGGCAACACCCATTTTTTCATGTTCTCTGTGTATATATATCTTCCTACTTTATTTTCCACTGCATGCATCCGATGAAGTGGGGTTTAGCCCATGAAAGCTCATGCTCAAATAAATTTGTTAGTCTCTAAGGTGCCACAAGGGCTCCTCGTTCTTTTTGCTGATACAGACTAACACGGCTACCACTCTGAAACATTAGAGGCAGGTACTGATCCCACTACATACCCACTGTCACAACCTGGCCCAGTCCCCATTTGTTGCTAATGTATCCAATTACTGAATCCCACATGATCCTAAGTTAACTGTGTCTGGGCAGAGCTGGGTCACTGTTCTTCACCCTGGATCTCAGGAATGCTCCCAGGTGCATACCTCATGTTTGTCACTCTTTCTTGGGACATGGGGCTCTACATCCCAGCCACCTGAGATGGTACCTTAGACCTCTTTAACTCCCAGTTGTTCATATACACTCCACATTGCTGCGGGTGTTCTTAATTAACACCTTCAGGGAGAAGGTGGCAGGCAAGTAAAGAACACAGACAAAGGAATTTCTTAACCATAGTCATTCTACTCTTAAGAAAGCACTAGGAATTACAGATCTTTGCAAAATAATGCATTCCAGGTGTGCATCTCCCCCTCAACCGTACTCTGATCTCACCCCAGAGTGCGAGTCTGAGGTTTGGTCAGCATTTCAATAGTATGCAGAGTTCTTCCTGCTTTCTTTTCTCTCTCCAGTCTGGTCTTCTGGCATTTGGCAGTGGATTTCTACCATTCTCAGAGAGCATCTCCCTTAAATATGGTCTCTGATCCTGTTTTGCCTTGAGCCCAAGCTGGGAAATTCCAATCCCCCAAAATGTGAGTCTCACATGAAGCAAACCCATTGCCCCCTGCGTAGGCGAGTCACTGAGAGTCATTCAGGTGGATAGCTCGATGGCCCTCTCATTGTTAGTCCTCTCTGAAGTGTCCCACGTGCTTCCCTAGCAGGACAGCATCTGGAATAGATTGACCTCATCAAGATCGGGCTTTTTTCCCCCCAACACAGAACTGCAGAATGCCAATTAGGACACAAAATGGAAGCTAGGATACAAAAATGGAGTTCACAGTGTTATACAGTCATAGTCCCCCACACCACACCAGCTACTCATGAAAGCTTAGCTAGGAAGGATGCTTCCAGTCCCCCAAAATAATCCATCTGTTATCTTGTAATTCTAGTAATCATCATACTTTGTTTGCTAGTATTGCTGTTTCAGTCCACAACCATATCACTACCTCAAGATGTGCCTCTGTCAGATCTAAAACAGGATCAAGCCTGGTCATTACTTGGATGAGAGAAAGAACCCCGCAGTCAGGTGTTATTGGAAGCTGGTAGTGGTTGGATTAAGTATCTGACACTTCCTCCCAAATCAGGCTGTGTATGGAAACAATGCCTTCAGCACAGTGTGTGGAAGAGCTGGGATACTGGAAGTGCCAGCTTTCAAGATGAGATGCAGAAACAAAAGACAGTAAAGAGAAATATTCAATTACTAGCATGGAGTAAATTGTGTTAAGCCTGTGAGCATACCTAGTGTGGACTAGATGTGTTCAGAAAAATGGGCAAAGTCAGCCTGAAATGGTTGCTTGTGCAGTTAAGAAAAAAAAAAAGTGTTGTAACTTCTCAGCTGAGTGCTTGCTGAACATTACATTGACCACCTGTGGTCAGTTAAAACATGGCACAGGTCTCTCGTGTATTGTTGTTCTAGTATTCTGGTCAGATTCCCCTATGGTTAATGACATTCTGCCTACCTGAAATTCCCCTCTCGCACTTAAACTGGGCATGGTATTTGTCTTCACTTCCTGCCCAGAACGACTGTTGCTTTGCATTGTAAATAGCTACCACATTTGACGCCATGATTTCTAGGTCATGCTTTGAGATCCTCAAGATGAAAGTGTCTCTACATTCCTAAGTAAATTGCTTATATGCCAGTTGCATAGACTTCCATTAACTGCACTATGACCTTCACTAAACGACTGCTGCCTTTAGGTCAATCGCGTAAAAGGCAATATTGTTAAAATTTTAATGGTGACCACTAGAGCTAGTTGACTAGTATTAATAAATAAGTCAGCTATTCCCCCCCCCCCATTGTCAGATAACGTATTTGAGACTAAATCTTGCCTATTATCCAGTCAGCTCTGCACAAAGGATTACTATTTATTACTGTAGGGTTAATAGGTCTACAATAGTGCCCCATTGTGCTAGGCACTGTACAAATGTAATTCTGTAATGGCATGGAAGTCGCTCCAGTACACTTCCTGTGGGCAGATGCAGTGCTGCACGTGAGCACCTGCCTCAGTTTCCCCTCACCTAGGGTATAAATAAATCCAGGCTGGCCCTTCTAGTATTAAAGAGCATTAAAGGACTTGATTTATTTAATAGAAAGGCAGCACAAAACAAACAAAAGCTTCAGTCAGTTACTCCACCAGAAACACTCTGCTCCTGGGTTAAATCAGTTTTGTGTCTCGCTTCTGTAGCGCTGGAGCACTCTCAAACTGAATTCTCTGGCTGGAGCTTGGGCCTCTACTGAGCCTCCATGACAAACCCACATGCTTTATATTGCAGTGTTTTATTTATTTATTTTTTTAAAGTCCAACAAAAGGTAGAGAAGCAGTAGGGCGGAGACATGGAGTTTAGTTGGAATCCTCTGTGGCAACTGAGCTAGAAGAGCTCAGAAACCTCCAGAAGTTACTAGACATGCCCAACACCTGTGTCTGAAGTTGTATAAGTTTTCATTTCAGGGCAGCAGTTTTGAAGGTCCCACCCATATTTGCCATTTGAGAACTGAGCTAATCAAACCTCAGCGGGGAAAAGTAATAGGTACAGGAGTTAAAGACAGCCCTGTTAACTCTGCGGCTGATTCATGCAGGACCAAGAGATGTTTCAGTGGAGAGGCTGGGTGCCAATCTCTGTACCACTTTGGATACATGTAGCTGTTATTTCATCTTTACTTACAAGGCAAGTTCTACATTTGGATAATATTTGAGCCACTGTGGTGTGTTTTCTGGACCTGGAGGGCAAACTGGGAGGGGAAGCATCTACCAGCCCCAGGGCTACACAGTTTATGGGACTTACATTTAGTAATTAGCTAACAGCCTTACATTGAGATTTGGTCCCAGTTCAAGAGAGAGTGGTGAGGTGAAGGTATATAAATAATATTCTTACCTGTCTTAGCTGGGTTTATGGATAAAAGATAGTGCTTTATAAAATGAGAGCCTTATAGATATCATGGAAGGGCTATTTTATATGATGACTCCAATACCTATACCATTTTGGATACAGCAACTGAGGAAACTAGCCAACTATTAAACCTAGGGCTGAAATGACAGCACATTGTAAGGATCCCCAGACTTTTGTTTGCTGGCAAGGCTCTGAAGTGTTTAGAAAGAGCAGAGATGCTACCATACTACTCAAACTTCGAAGAATCCAGGTGACTGACACACACACACACACACACACACACACACACACACACACACACACTCTACCTGTTACGGCCACACTATAGAGAAATCATTTCTGAAAGATGATGTATTCTAAATGTATAGATGTGATGAAACTTTGCATTTAAATATATGCAACAGCAACACAGTGGGGAAGTTTATATAAGGACTGGTAGACTTGCTACCGAGTAGCTTGTTTAAAAATTATTCATAAGTAGTTCAAAATACTCTTTATAATGTTTATGTATATTAAATGCATGTTTACTAAGAAATTGCATGGTACTCTCTCTCTCTGAAACTGACTGAGAACAGTTATTAACAACTATGTTCAGGGTTTTACATACAATAGCCTAGAGGTTTAACTCTGTCTAATGATTTCTGGAAAGAGAACTCTGGCTTGTACTTCAGCAAAAAGTTCAACTGAAGGACTGAAAAAAGGGATTGTCAGAGTTGAACCTAATATTACCTCAGCATCCCTCTCTTTACCCCAGTACACAAATACAAAACATGGTTCCTGCTAAAAAGCTTACAGAAATTTGAACCAGCAATTTTTTTTTAGCATTTTCCTCATTCAACCAGCTCCAGTGACCAATATAATTGTATAATTCCCTACATATAATAAAAACAGAGAAATTGCAATTCATCACTGTCTATATCTGTTACTTCTGTGAAGGTCTGGGTATATTTTACTTGGGTAGCATCTGTCAAGTCACGAATGGAACATATTTTAAATTCACCCTACTACTTACCATGTTTTAAAGACACGCACTATCATGTAATCATACAGAAATTGTGATGTCACTAAAGCTACTGTGATTGAAAGGACTACTCCAAACTGTCTGGTTAGAAACATTTGTACAAAGATATGCGAAAAAGAAATCCATTGTAAAATTCAAGGACCATGAATAAGGAACATACAGACCCTTTTGAAAAAAACAAGAGCTACTCTAGGCAGATCAACATCATATTTATTATTGTAACCATGGAAACCATATAAATTCCCATCTGCCAAGGTAGTCAACACACTGTACTTGATAGGAGGTATGAAACAGTTACAGACTCAATAAATAGCCAGAATTATGATTCTGTTCAGTATAAAACAGAGAACTCAAAGAGTATGATATAAAGCCCTATCACATGGTTGGAATGAAACCACAAATCCTGGGACATTTGTCTGATTCTGAAGTTTTGTGACAAACTAGAAACTCAGATTCTGTCCATGTGAAGGTTCATGCTCAAGTTTCTGAACCCGGGGCAGTGTTGGACGGTTTTATTGTGTGAGGGTGAGAGAATTTTGCCATGCATATGATTTTAACGTGAATCCACATGAAACTTAGTGACTGACTTTTGGGCTCACTCAAATTAGAGACAGGTCTGAACTGGAATGTCAGATCCGAACTGCAGGCTCAAGTCCCAAGACTCTCAAAACCCAGTTTTGGATTTGAACTTTGTGGATTGAGCCTTTCTGTGCAATGGATTGAACTGGAAGAGTTAATCTAAGCACCCAAGGATCCACATCCAAACTGTGGGATGTGGGGCTATTTCTGGATCACAGCTGGAATGAAATCTTCAGTTCTGTGTTTATTTATGGTAGCGCCCATTAAGTGCTAGGCACCTTCCCAGAATTCAAGAAGGAATCATCTGTGTTCACAGTCTAAGGACAAACAGGTAGACAGAGGTTAAAGGAAGAGCAACAACAAATGGGGATTGTTTATACAACCTACTAGATTCACTATAAGCAGCATGGCAGAAAAGGGTGTTTAAGAAACACACTCAGTTGTGACAATGTAGGGGCCTTGTGAATGAACACAGGGAGATCCCGCTATGCACGGGACCCACATGGAAGGAGACACAGAGGAGGTTGAGAGAGAACTTTTTGCAGCTGTATGTGCGCAGCACTGACATCATTCTGGTTAGTACGCAACAGCAGCAGGAACAGAGGTTCTCGTTGGATGGAACTGGCAAGATGACAAATTCGGAGAGATCTCCATCAAAGTGATAAATGATCACAGCTTTCAAATGTACTGCTCACTAGTTTTAATGGGTAAATCCATACTATTAACACTTCCTGTACAATAACTGTCCCATATGAGCAGAAGAGTAGTGAGTCGGGAAGTATTCAGAGGGTGCCAGTGCTTAAAATGACACCATTGAAAAATCAAGCAAACACTTGATTTTCCATGCTACATTTATTTAAAATACCCTCTTTCTTATGATGCTTTTATTTGAATAACTCCTCTCCCATCTCCCCATTCACTGATGCTATTGAGTACTAGAGTTGTGCTTTTAGATTTTGCTCACTCTTCCCTTACATACTTTCTTTCAGCCAATATATTTCTCTGAAAAGTAGACTAGGAAAGTATAGCAATAGTCAAGAAAGCAACTATGTAAACATGGCACATTACATGCACAATATTCTGCTCCCTATATTACTTTGAGTAATAAGTGAGAAAATAAGATTTTACTCCTGAGTTTTGAGTGATAACTGAGAAAACACAAATTTTACTCATTAGCCATGCAGAGCCAAGACAACTATGGACAAGTAAACTGGATTTGGTTCTGTCTCCCACCCCAAAGGAACTGCCAGCTGAGATCTGACTGCAGAATGAACACAGTTAGTTTTTCAGATTCTAGGCTGAGTTTGCAGAGCTGGGCAATTAGGAAAGATCTTTGGAATGGAACAAATATGGAAGCCATTGAGAAGAAATAAATGTGGAATCCCACATATCACTTGGTCATATCTGCACATTAAACAAATAAAATTGTCTATTTAATACTAGCCTGGAAACTACTCCTGGATTCACTGCTGCAGTATAAATTGTTAAGTTCAAGCCACCAGGGTACTCCAAATCAGATTTAGTTTGAGTCTGACATCTGTGCCTATTAACTGTGGAAACATTGAGGATTATATTTTTGCTCTAGCTGGGTACCCACAAATATTTCAAGCTGTTCCTGGTATATTTTTGTGTGCATGCTTGTTGGGATAGATCACAGGATAGAAATTACATGGTGTTTCTCTTATAGTACTGGTTCTTTGAGCCCATTCTGTGCAACCAGGAGGGTCAGCACAGTTCAGCAGGAGTAGTTTTCAGATGGCATCTCATAGATAAAGGCTGCATGCATATCCCTGAACATCCAACTGCCAGAAGCTGGGACTGGGCAACAGGGGGTGGATCACTCAAAACTGCCCTGTTCTGAGAGTGGCCAGTGCGAGATGCTTCAGAGGGAATGAACAGAGAACAGTATACCAGGCTAGATGGACCATTGGTCTGATGCAATACGGCCATTCTTATTTCACTTGAGCCCATGAACCATCTAGAAAAGTCTAATGGGGGGAAAAAAAAAATCTTTTCTGCTTAGTCCCTGTGTTTGACTGACAAGAACTGGCCTCATATTTATTTCCTTTTTTAAATTACCATGGAAACCATCTTGTTTTTATTTTATATTTGGCCTTAAACAAGCTGAAATGTATTTGTTTTACTGCTATCGGAGTTCTCTTGTGACATCACACAGAGACCTATACTGGATTTTTCCTGGACAGAGGCCTAGACATACAGAACATTCTTTCTGTAATTCCCCCAGTCAGTGGGAGGTCACTTTGTTTTCCTCTCTCTTTAATATTTTGTCTGATATACATGGTCTCAGTATGACAAGGGGAAATTTCACGGATACTGGAGTTTTCTTGTGTCACCACCTCTAAGATTTGGCCTCAGATGAGGAAAAAAATAGCTTACACACCCCATACAATGAAATCTGGGTGAACAAGTGCAACAAATTTCCCACAAATATTCATTTCAATTTTTGAATAAATTCACTGTGGGCTACATTGTAGCATCCTCACAGTGAGTACCATCTTCCTCCACAAGTAGCACCATGCCTGTTGCTCTGTTTCCTGAAGGTGGGCAGATGCCATATCCAGGGGACAGTTCCAGGAAGAAGTGGTGGAGCCATCAAGATGGTGTGGACTCCATGTCCATGCAGAATTGTGGAGATCCACAGCAAGGGTCCTCTTTGAATACAGATGCCCTTGGTGTAGTGCGACTCTGTAGCGGGGTGGTCACCCGCTCCTGCCCTGAGGGGTTTAAAACAGCCCAGGAGAGGGCTGTGGCTGGGGCAAGCAGCTCCCAAGCTGATTGGGGAAGCAGGCACAGCTGCGGCCACGCCCTGAACAGATCTCAGCTAGCCCTTATAAAAGGGCTGTGAGCCAGAGGCTGAGAGAGAGTCTCTTCTAGCTGTGGGGGGGAGACGGTCCTGGCTGCTGGGGAGCGTACCTGAGGTGGAGCAGGGCTAGGGAAAGGCGAGAGGAGCTGGGGAGCTCCTGCCTGGCAACTCCCCAGGCTGCCGGCCTTGTGCAAGGCCAAATAGGTACTGGGGTTGCAGGGGGCAGCCCAAGGGTAGGCGGAGGCAGCAGGTCCAAACCCCCCCTTGCCTGTGATGAGTGGCCTTTACAGACTGCAGTCTGCCCCAGTGAACGGGGGCTAGATGGTGACTGGCAGTAGCCTTATACTGAGGTGAGGTGGGTATAGTGGGTGGGGGTTACCCTGGGTGGGGAGACCCAGAAACCGTGGGGGGTACTGCCAAGGGGCAACCCCCAAAAGAAAGAGGCACTGGGGTCCGGGAGGGACACGGGGGACAGCGAAATGTGAGACACTGCCACTTGTGTCGGCAAAACTTTTGTCTTTCGCAAGGGGGCTTTTTTAAGTACCCGTGAAAGACAAAAAAGTTTTGTCGACAACTTTGCAGTGTAGACATACCCTTAGATACCATATACCCATTAGGAGATTAGAAAAAGTTTGCCTTAAATCATTTGACAAATTTTACATTGGGCTTTCCTGAAAAAAAAACTCATAAGTGTATATTTCTACATTTTGTGCACATGCAGAATGAGTGTTTATATGTGGTAACTGCAGTTTAATGGGGAAAGACGCATCTGGTGAAGCAACAGCAAATTTTGTGGGCATATTTAAGGATGGTAATTTAAAAATCTGTGCTATAAACATTTGCTAATTTCAGAACAGAGCATAGAGAACAGTAAAGCATCAAAAACAAAACACTTAAAAAAAGAAAACCAAAGAACACATCAGCTACACCCAATGAACATAAACAAGTCCATTATACATTTGTCATAGTAAAATTGTCCCCAATAATTTTCCAAGATTGAATCAAAGAGCACCTTGAAGCCATCACTTAGCAGCCAGTCAGGATTGGTTTATTATGTGAGGGAGGTCATGCTTAACTAACTTTGTAGAGATTTTTCTTTCCGGTGATATAGCTGCTACAGTAGACAAGGGAAGCATATTGTATACTTTGATTTTCTAAAAGCATCTGATATTTAGTTCCACACCAGAGATTATTGGCTAAGGTATGGAGTCATTAAGTTGGGGATAAGCCTGCTTGTTTGATAGGAAATTGCTTCAGAATTACTTTTAGCGGCAACTTTCTTGGTAAGAGATTAAAAGGAGTGTAATATCAGGTCAACCTAAGGACCTCTCCTGTTTGTAACATACATCCATGATTTAACCAAAAGGATTAAAAGTATGACAGGTGTAAAGTTATTTAGGATACCAACATTCAAGATGTTTGCTATATATAGAATTTGGAACAATAAACTCTGAATGGGAATCAGGATTTTAGGAGACAAGGCCTGCAAATGCCTTGCAGATGAAATGCGAGATGTCTGGACCCCAAAATATCTTCAGTAAGGGCATCATCCATGCATTGGAGGGAAGTAGGTAAGCCCAAAGATATTCTGTACCACTTTTCATCCAAGGATCTCAAAGCATTTTACAGAAGTAGGTCTGAAGAAACAGGCACAGAGAGGTTAAAAATATGATCAGAGAATCAGTAGCAGGATGGGAACTAGAATCAGTGGAGGCTTTTCAGGAAAGGCACTGACTGTTTGCCTTGAATTAAACATATTATGAACGTTATCTGCTGCTGTCAAATAGATTCTAGTTCCGAGTTCACCCTTACGTGCCAGTTTCAGCTATGCACTGTCACATCTCATCAGCCTCGAGTAAACAGAATCTGAGTCCTTGACTCGCAGTCCCTTGCTCTTGCTGTGGTCTCTTAAAAGGTTTTCTAAGGGGTCTAAATATTAGAAATAAAAAGTAACACAACATTCCCTAGAAACAAGGAGCATTTTACTCCACTGAAGGGTCATGAATATGGAGGGTTAGTAAGAAGTTGTGGTTTACCATGCCTTGTCCCATTTTGACTGACCTCGACCACCTTCTTTCTTTCTAACTAGATTTTCTCCAGTTTCATAAATATATTTGGTTACCTCCTAAATCCATTTGTATTGTGGCTGCCAGTTGCTGTTCTTTCCTATTACTGTACCATACAGGACAACGATTCAACTTTTAAAGCAAAAAGAGTGCCTTTTTCCACTCTATGTATTCTATAAAAATTTTGAACATAATATTTGAATTGTCTAACTTCTACTCCTCACCTTAAGGGTGTTTTTATTAATTACCTCCAAATATTGGCACTTTGGACTGCATCATTTAGAGAATGAACTTTCATCCCTCTCTCTATCAGTGGCATGTAGACATTAAACGAGAGAGCTGTGAAAGATGGTCATAAAATCCAAACACACGTAAAACTTGGCTGGATTAGAGTTTGACTATAAATGTGAAGCTTGGCCCAACTTCAGACAAACAATCACAAAAATAATGACAAATGGCGCTTCAGGCAAAGCTAGCGTATGTTCAAGCCAACCCATTCTTGGGTTTCCTGGTGGAATTTACAGTCTTTGTCAGAGCCACCCAAAACAACAGTTATACAAAATGTTGACATGAAAACAAGCAAACTTTAGCAGCTTTGGTTTCATTTCACTTTGAATTTATAGGTGTGAGCAAGCTTAGCTAAGCTACAGATAGCTCCTGCCAGACTATTACAAAACTCAGGGTATATCTACAGCACACCACTGGTGGGCAGCGTGTGGGATACATGTAGCTACACACTGCAGTGAAAGGCAAGCTGCAGCCACACGTGTCGATGAAAGTCTCTTGCACGGGAGCAGTGGCAGGGAAAGAGTCTTTCTCCACTGCTGGAGCCTTTCGCTGTGGTCAGGGAAAGCTCTGGCATCTCACTGTGGTGGGGAAAGGCTTTGCAGCAGGACAATATTTTTAGCTGTGTAGACGGGATTCAGCCAAACCTTTACCAACTTAAGTAGAGACTCACCATCTACACTGCTATCTACACCCGAGCTGGGGCTGTATGTGCAGTGTCTGTACTCTACACACCACCGTAAGGGGTATGCAACATAGATGTACACCCTTACAGATCTCAAGCTACTGTGTTTTAGACAGATAATGTTAGCAGAATACTGAAATCAAAGAAAATACCCAGATACTGAATGTATCGTAGCGAACATCCTCACATAAGCATCTACTACTACAAAACAAGAGTCCAGAGACATATCTGCTCTACTCAGTCACACACTTCCCCCTCAGTTCTACAAACAGCCTTTTTATAATTCCTAGAGATATCCCAAGAGTCTCTCTGACATTCCTCTGTTCCTGTGGATAACACTAAATCAGCTGTAAGCAGTTACTAATTTATGGTCTTATCTACTGCCTTGTTCTGGGGCTATTCACTTTCCTACAAGGGTTTCTAAAACAAAAACAAACAAACAAACAAAAAACAAACCAAAGAAACACGGTGAAGGCTTCAGGGGTTTATTTCCATAGGGTGACACCCAGTGTGTCCCGTTTCTGTCCCTTCCAGCTAGAAAAGGATTTGGTTGTACTCTTACATAATCTGTGGGAGAAAGAAGAGGAGAAGCTCTTTATAGCACTCCGGCTCATAAAAATGTTTTATAAGTGAAGAGTGGTAAACATAGAAGAGACCTAACTCTGCTGCCTGAACCCATAAGAGCTCCCCTGAGAATGGGGTTCTTCCTTACTTTGAACATCTCCTGCAACACAACCCAAAGCTTTTTCCTGCATCCCAGTGGATTACTTAACCCTTATCTCAAGCCTGAAATTCAGAGTCAAACACAGGGGTTACAAAGCAGCTGGTTGAGCCTCATGCTATCTGGGACCACTGGATTTGGCAGAGCACTAGTTGATGGGTGGAATTTCTCTGCTGTGCTGAACTGTCTCTGATGAGTCTGCCAAGCAGGAAGGATCAGATCCTCAATAGTATTTGGGCACCTAACTTCCTGAAATCAACAGATGTTAGGCACCTAAATACCTTGCAGGATCTGGTCAAAGCTCCCATTCCATACAACTCCTTCCCTAGTGACCTAGAGTCATGGTCCACCTAGTGCTACTGTGTCTTTTATGAGCTTTGGTGCACCACAGTACTGAGCTGTATTAAATACACAGCTGGAAGAAGTAGATACTGTCACATTCCAGGTGGGATGAGACCAGTTGGTGGTATTGGCTGGTAGAGTTTACAGTGCAAGAGCCATAGGTATTAAGTGACAGAGGGCTACTTAGTGGATGGAAATGAACAACTCAGATAACCAAAGTGTTCCCGAGTGTCCCCCCTGCAGGAGGAGATGGGCAGGTATATGTGTGGGGGAAATGTGGTGGCCCATTTTCATGCCCAAAAGATATATTGGGGATGGCTGAACTGATCCAACTGGATCAACCATTCTGAACAAGCTGCAAGAATAAGTGGCTAGAATGAGGCCACCAAGATGACCTTTCTTGGTCTGCTGCTCCAAGACAAAACACAGGAGGCATTTGACGGATGGACACAGGATACCCAAGGGGTATATGCCTGTCAGAGGTGCCGTATAGTGGTCTCTGGACCAACCCACAGACGGAGTGAAACTGAGCAGCCTTCAACCACTGGAAACAAAATAAAGAGAAATCCATCAGTCATTTTGATTATGCTCTCTGACAGCTGGCTACCAGTGCATTTCTGTAGTGCCTGAAGTACTAGCAGCACAGCAAGGCACTTAGAAAGGAGGGAGACACTGAAACAGACTAAACATGGGAACGAAAGAAGTGGGGGAAGAGAAGATCTCGTGCAGGATTTGGGGTTGAGGAGGAGGGGGTCTTTCACTCAAACTACTGAGAGCAGCTCAGAACCTTCCTAGACAATTACTGCAATGCACAGGGCTGACATAGCATGGACTGAGATTGGAAATACCAAGTTTCGCGACTGGGACCATGGAGGATCCCAGTCCACCACTAAGTAGAGGTCAGCAAACAACTGCAACAGATACTGGAAAGAGGTATCATGTAGCCCTCCATGAGCCTATGACTGTACCCACAGTCTCAATAAGGAAGTAGTATGGAGGGACACATATGTGTGGACAATCAATGGCTGCATGATGTTACGGTGAGAGATCTCTCATTCCTAGGACTGATGAGATTCCAGAATTGCTGGAGGAGGCCTATTGGTTCTCCAACCTGGACAGTGCCTACTGACAAGTAGAAGTTCATCCAAACCATGGATAGAATACTGCATTCACCATCTATCAGGGCCTCCGAGTATAACATAATGCCTTTGGACACTAATGCTCCTGGAATGTTCCAAAGGAGCTTTACAGAGCACTTCTTGCCTGCAGGGACGGCTCTAGCTTTTTTGCTCCCCAAGCACGGCAGTCAGGCAGCTTTCGGCAGCATGCCTGTGGGAGGTCTGCCATTCCCGCGGCTTCGGCGTACCCGCCGCCGAAGCGGGACCAGCGGACCTCCCGCAGGCACACTGTCGAAGGCAGCCTGACTGCCACCCTCCCAGCGACCGGCAGGCCGCCCCCCATGGCTTGCCGCCCCAGGCACGCGCTTGCTGCACTGGTGCCTGGAGCTGCCCCTGCTTGCCTGGCAACCATAGGTGCTCTGGGGGAAAAATGAGCCATCCAGAGAACTGTCCTCTATAATGGGTAGCTATACCTATCACTGATGGGTAAGTCAGTACATTCTCATGATAGCAGATTCATCACAGATCACTCCAGTAATATTCTTGCTACTACAATATTGTACTGACTCATTACATCAGCCTCTCTGGTTCCTGAGGTTTCCTTTTATTCATAATGGAAAAGGAATGAACTAATAATTACGTGTGCTAGAAATGGCTGAAAGTAGCATGACTAATAACTAACCCCTCATTACTGAATTACAAAGGACTAAACTTCTTGGGCTGTTCAAGATTTACCAGGCCTGGCATCAACAATTTTTTTTAAATATGTGCCTCATCTTGAAAGAAGAAGAAGAAAAAAGAAATGATTATGACTCCACTGTTCTTTTTAAACAGAGGGGATGTTGCTTTGAATTTCACTGAAAATCCTTAGTCTTTCTCCCACAATTTAAATAGGTGCTACATGAGATGATACATTGAGAGCTTGATATTTTCCAGTGTCAGTAGAACTAGCAAGAATCTAAGAAGAGGAAGATACAGATGAGAATTGTGCAGACTGTTGCATTCAGATCCCTCCTAGAAACAATAGTGCTTGAATTAAAACCAAAGTCCAACGTTGTAATTAACATTTATTAGAAACAAAGCTAATGGACTGGACCCTTATCCGATGTAAATTGGTGTAGCTTCTTTGGTGCTGTGTCATAGCTGAGTATGTGACCCAAATTATTCTGTAATATACACCAAAATTGCCATACTGGCTCAGACTCATGGTCCATCTACTCCAGTATCCTGCTTCCAACAAGGGCCAGCAGCAGATGCTTCAGCGGACGATACAGTATCCCACAGCAGGCAGATGTGGTACAAACTGCCTGCCATAAAGGTCTCATCCTAATTCCTAATAGTCAGAAATTGTTTTAAACCTTGAAGCATGAAGTTAATCCCCAGTCTATTTTGTTTAGACACAGAAGTGGTTCTGTGCCTAATTAATTTGTTAGGACAATAGGAGACTGGAGGAAATATTACCTGTGCAAAGCAAGTAACACTTTCTCTGAGGAGAATGTAAGTCTCATCATTAGAGTCAATAAGCAAGACCAACGACTACGTTATACTGCTTTTACGTCGGTGTAATTTTAGAATTAAAACCAGGACCTGTGACTTTTCCCCATTTGATCTTATCCATTATCAAACCCACCTTTTTTATTAGGCATGAATACAAATGGGTAGAATATGGGAGTAAGAAGAACTTGAAAACATGATGGCTTGTTATTCCTGAAGCTTGGCAAAGAGACAGTATTATATCAGCAGGAAGGAACTTTTTGACATAATTAAATTTATTGACTATTTTCACCAAGAGAAAAATCTGTGGACAAAATGGATTATACAATTTTACAATCCCTCTTTAACTATGTAGCTTTCCCTCAGAGTATTTCAGTTTAATGGAAATTTCAGGTCACACAGTCTTGGAAACATGATCATGCAAGTACTCTGCTCAGACTTGCCTATCAAATTTTGGGATTAAGAAAAAAAATGTTAGCAATGCTAAAAAGAATGATTTCCATTGAGGAAGATACAGCTGAGAGTTCCACAAGCATCAGCTTTGCATCTGGATCCAGCTCTGGAGGAGTTTACTATGTTCCCCTGCCTCAAATGTTTCTCCTTCTGTCATGATGGGTTTATGGAATGGCATGCCACTATATTTTGCAGTATTGATTAAATGACTTATGTATCAATTTTTGGTGGTCGTTTCTCATGCAACAAACATACACTCATTTGTTTTCATATAGACAAATAACGGACTCAAGTTTAATGAAAAAAAAATCACAAGTGCTTTTCACCTAAGTACCCACATCAGTGTTGAGGGAGGCAAGCCAAAACAGCTAGACATGTCAATGCACTCAATGTACTGCTCTCTTGAGTCATGTGGTCATGCAAGTAGATCACAAAATATACTAGCATGCCAGAGAGTGAAAGCCTGATCCAAAGTCCACTGAACTCAATAGGAATCTTTCCATTAACATAAATGGGCTTTGAAACAGGCTGTAAGTCCACTGTACACCACTGACTTTCAATAAAGTCATGGGTCACAATACCATTTAATGTGTTATAACACATGGCGACCAGGATATTGTCTTGTTTAATGACTATCATCTATTTTCTTGTGTGGTACAATCATTCTCTTGTTTGCTCTTTGGAATTTCTTCAAATCAGGCTTTTATATGTAGACCTTCCAGTTTTTCCTTAATTCATGCTGGTGAGCCACCATATTTCCATTTATTTAAACATTAGAGTGATCCCTTATAAGCCCAGAGAGGTGACTAAATAAGGTTTAGAGGGGGGAAAAGTGAGTTGTACCAGTGTAATTTATTAGCTTTCCCCATGGACAGTTTCCTAGATCATTTTTCTTGGCTCCCAAGTTATTTTCAAAACTAACTCATCCCATAGTGTTTTAGGTATATTTCTCAAAGTGAAACAACAAAGCTGTTGATTGCATCTCTTGAGGCAAACTTTCCATTCAATTCTCCATAACTTTGGAAACAGTTCATTTTAAAAGCACTCAGAACATTAAGTATCACAACACCTAGCTACTTTTATTACTACTAGAATACATTTGCATTTTCTAAAGGATGCACAGGAGGCACATGTACTAAATTTATTAAAATATTGGGGTTTGGTCACACTGCTTTGAGAAGGTACCCTGAATTTATTGTACTGTCTTGGTGGGAGGGATAGGATCCAGTCACCACTTTCCAAACTGAAGACTTAAAGAAAGTAAACTTGAACTCCATCACTCTATAACAGCACTCAATATTTAGAACATACTGAGAGGAATTTGAATTAAAAGCCCAACAGCCAGACCTACATGGAAGACACTAGCTTATTTCACTTTTTCTTTAAAAAACAAAAAGACCAAATTAGATTGGGACTAGAGTTTAAAGTCAGGTTCAATGGCACTGAAATCTTACAAGCTGTTCTCACATGCTTTTGGCCCACCAGGCAGACATTTCGTAAGATCAGCTGATTTTTGTCAAAAGTTTTGCCACGTTGGACGGAGTCTGAACAGAATCTGGAAAAGAGACCTCCTTCTGTTCTGGTTTTGGCTCTGACCAGGAGACAAAATTTTAGGGTTGGATTTGGAGATGAAGATTTGAGTCTGTCTTGCCAACCCACTGGTGAAGTTAAGTGTGATGGGGCAGTCAATACAAGGTTCCCATTCTCTGGAGTCTAAAAACACACATTTATTGATAACAATGAGCTGTTCCAGTCATTTGTCTCCATATATCTACAGCCAGAAGAAACAGACTCTATACAAACAAACAAAAACATGAAGAGCTAGTTTGCACCTGTTTGTCCCAGTCCTTCCTTGGGTGGTTGTGCAGCCAAGGGTCAGGAGTGCGGGGGAGAAGAGGGGAGTACTGGAGACATTCTGCCTCTCCTATCCTCTCCCTCAAATCCCTGACCTGTACTGGCTGGTTCCCCTCCAGGAAAAGGGGAAGGAAAGCAGACACCCTCCTGTGTCTGAGCACCAACTATGTTTTATCTTTAGAAGAATGGTTATTGGCCCAGAATGATAATTTATTTACTACACAGAATTGAAACACAGAGTTTTCCAGTCAAAGGGAGGTCCTGCCCCACCCAACCCACTCCCCACATGACTCTTTAGGATATATCTACACCAGGGGTCAGCAACCTTTCAGAAGTGATGTGCCGAGTCTTCATTTATTCACTCTAATTTAAGGTTTTGCATGCCAGTAATACATTTTAACGTTTTTAGAAGGTCTCATTCTATAAGTCTATAATATAACAAAACTATTGTTGTATGTGAAGTAAATAAGGTTTTTAAAATGTTTAAGGAGCTTCATTTAAAATTAAATTAAAATGCAGAGCCCCCTGGACCGGTGGCCAGGACCCGGGCAATGTGAGTGCCACTGAAAATCAGCTCACGTGCCGCCTTCGGCACGCGTGCCATAGGTTGCCTACCCCTGATCTACACCTTTAGGACTTGAACCTGTTATCACTAATGTCAGTGTCAAAATTCCCTGCAAGGAGGTGGAGTTCCCACCCTACTTTCAACAGAGTATATGTTCACCATGACTTGTCCACCCTTACTCTATTCCTCAGGTTTGGCTTTGTTGTTTACTGATATTAAACACCACCATACACACCAGCCTAAGCCTTCCCCTCAAATGTCATTGCTCTTAAGTTTTCCCTGTAGGACCTCCTCTATCTCAGCCCCAAGTCCTCTCTGCTTCGTAGTGGGACCCATCAATCACTTTTAGTTCTTGGTTAGCATTACTGAGATCCACCTGCTGGCATGACTCAGCTAAGCTACTTCTGCATCTCTGTGTAGACTTAATGCACCTGACATCAGAATAGGCATGCAGAATGCTCCTCCTGAGTCAATCAGGGCCCTATAATCTGCCACCTTGTTATATCCCCTGTGGCTTCAATGGCAGGATCAGAAGTTAGGGTGAAATGGGACAGGTGATGGAGTGTTGCATTGGCATTTATCCCCAACATCACCTGATTATTAGGTAATAATGTCTGCTTCATCCATTCAAATGACAAAAAAATAGTGTAGTTTCTGCATTTGGAAATGAAGAACATACATTGCTACAGATAGTCTCAGTGTTGAGCTCCTTAGTAATTGCTAGCGCACATACTGACAGTGTTATGATTCATTTCAGATTGCTTGGTTAAAGCAGGTCATTTATTGGCAGAGGGCAGAAAAAGCAATTTCTTAACATCCCACCATATGGAAAGCAGTCAGGAATAAAATAATGAGGCAACATCTCTCTACAGTAAATTCTGTTGCAAACAACTGCAGAGCACCCGCTTACGGGTCAGGCAAGGCTACTAGAATGATGAATTTCAGCGGATGGTGGTTTGTCCAAAAGATTCAGCCTATTTTCCCTTGGCAAATCCTCTTAGACTAGTTATTTTGAAAACGGTCAGGTCAACTTTTTAAAGAGTGGCCAGTTATTTTGGACGCTCAATTTGAGAAGTGTTAAATCATTTTCAGATGGTGGGACTTCAGCACTGTCTGAAAAATCAGGCCCCTTTAGGGTGTGTCAAGATGGGCACCCCAAAACCAAGTCATCCCAAATCTCTAGCTACTCCTGAAAATGTATGCCCTAACTGCAAGGGAGGAGACTACAGGAAGTGCTGTCTATAGACCATCTTCTGGTCCACTGCTGTCAATGGAAGTTTTACCACTGACTAACAGGAGCTAGATCAGGTGCTAATTGGACAATTTAAAGGTGACTGTTTAATTTAAGTAATCAAGAACTATCTTCATTTACACTAAGGTCCCTTTACATCATTCTGCTAGTGCAAAGGGTCTTATAGTAGGTGATATGCATATAATTGACTTAAAGGCCACTTTATACTGCCAGAGTAATGTAAAGGGGCTTTAGTGTAAATAAGAAACAGGCCCCAAGTGTGGTGGTGGGGGTGGCGAAGGGATATAGAGGAATTTAATTAGGCCTGGCCTGACTTCATGTTGTGTACTCATGCAAATACATCCTTATTTAAATTCCTCTAATTTTTAATAATTGGGGGAGTAAATGAGCACTAGGTTATATTGTTCAAAAGCAATGGAAGTAATTAAGCTTCAGTTAATAAAATCATCAAGCAGAGGGAAGCATTAATGACTGCTGCTCCTTTTCTGTGAGGGAAGGAGGATGCGCCCGTACATTGGTGCTCAAGTACCACTGTGATGAACGCAATATAAAAATATAAGTGCTAAGATAAGTAGCAGACCACAGATTGAAAACCTGAGATTTAAGACCCCAAGCTACAATAATATTCATGTAAAGCCACTAGGAAATTGTAGCCTGTCTGGCTGGTGAGGGCAGAAACATTTAAAAGAATTTTCCATCATCCAAGATGGAAAAGGTGTACATTAAATAATTTTCAAATGTAGAGCTGGTTGAATACTGGCCAGCAGTGTTTGAGAACATGTTCGAATTCTTAATGACTGTTCATTTTGGTCATGCTTGTGCCCCTCTTTATTCTATATTTACAAATGGTTTAGGGAATGGTTAATATTTATACAAACACTTTGTTCATGAACAAATATATTCATTTTTATCTACTTAGGAAAATAAGATGGAGAATATCTTATTGCCCTTATACAAATCCATGGTACGCCCACATCTTGAATACTGCATACAGATGTGGTCTCCTCATCTCAAAAAAGATATACTGGCATTAGAAAAGATTCAGAGAAGGGCAACTAAAATGATTAGGGGTTTGGAACGGGTCCCATATGAGGAGAGATTTTCAGCTTGGAAAAGAGGAGACTAAGGGGGGATATGATAGAGGTATATAAAATCATGAGTGGTGTGGACAAAGCGAATAAGGAAAAAGTTTACTTGTTCCCATAACATAAGAACTTGGGGCCACCAAGTGAAATTAATGGGAAGCAGGTTTAAAACAAATAAAAGGAAGTTCTTCACACAGCGCACAGTCAACCTGTGGAACTCCTTGCATGAGGAGGTTGTGAAGGATAGGACTACAACAGGGTTTAAAAGAGAACTAGATAAATTCATGGAGGTTAAGTCCATTAATGGCTATTAGCCAGGATGGGTAAGGAATGGTGTCCCTAGCCTCTGTTTGTCAGAGGGTGGAGGTGGATGTTATGTTATGTTCTTATGTACTTCGAGCTTGTCAGCTCTTTGGGGACAGGGACTGCCTTTTTGTTCTGTATTTGTACAGCACCTAACACAATGGGGCCCTGGTCCAAGGCTGGGGATCCTAGGCAGCACCTCAATACAAGTCATAATGCTATTAATGAACAAGAGAGTGTTCACTATTGACCTTTTGCTTTTCATTTTCACTAAGACAGTTGTCATTCTCCTATTTAAAAAAAAAAAAAGTTTGCCATCCAGTCAGGAAGTAGAAATAATACCATGTGACTCAAGCGATATATCAGCGCAATAATAATTCACAATTAAAGTGAGGCTAGATATGATGGAAAATGCAGAACCAGCACATTAAGAAAAGGATTATTTTCTTCATTGCAGTGAAGAACTCAATCCCTCCAATGCCACAAAAACTGTGCTATCAATCTCTCTATGTAGATATTAACAGGTGCTCAGGTACCATTCTGTGAGGATAGTGCAAGAACCCAAACAGAACTGAATTCAAACCCCAGTCGTAGCAAAATATTTCTTTTTTATATTATCTAGAGGTTGTGTGGCTCTATGGCCTATTTATTATTTCAGTTAGAGATGATGGATGACAGTAATGGATATTTACATCTATGCCAAAGACACTGGGCATCTGATGAAATACAGAAAATGATTATAACTAAAAAGGTCAACTGGCCTAGTGGTCAATGGGAAGGTTAACGAAAAGAGACAAAGCAAAAATTCAGACCTACTCCCAAGCTTAGGAGTAAAATGCAGCTCTCGTCCATTGGACATTAACTGCAAAGGAAACCAACATGCAAAAAGCCCAATGCAGAAGGATGCCATATGTCTTCTTTAGTTTGACTACAAGAGTCATGAACCATTGATGAAGAAGGAGCTCTCTTGTCTTTTCAGGATTATACAGTGAGATGGCCAGTAGCTCCACCTTTACTGACTGCAGTTGCCATACTGGGATATAGTTGCCTCAGATACCACTAAGACCTATAGGAGTGCAAAGTGGATAACAGACTGCCAGTGGAGGTCCATGAAGGCCTTTGAGAAGTCTTGTTGCCAAGTAGCACTCAAATGATTCCCAGATAAAGTACATAACAAGCCAAACCCCCTGCAACGGCCACGAAGGCATGCACCATTGTGGCTAAGTCCATGTCTGAAATAGAGAGCTCAACGTCTAATATTTTTTAAGTAACAGCCACCATTTGACCACTGTTAAAACCTGGACTTCAGCCCATGGTGAAAAATGGCCCGTAACATTTTGCAATATATCAACTTTCCCTAGGCATGCCCCATTAATCAACAAGAATTGATTAACAAGTGAGATCCTCCAGCTTTTTTCTCCAACCAGTAAGACCTCCTTGTCTGGGTTCAACTTTAACTCACTTTTTTGCACTCGCACAGCTACCCTACATTTTATGAACAGTTCAAAGCATTTAAAAACTAAATGATGAAGCTAAATATAAAACAAGCAAAAAAACATTTGTTGCAGAGAACAAGTGGTACCTGAATTATGAGAAGAGGTTTTAAATGATTTCTAAAAAAAAAAAAAAAGCTTTTATAAAAATTAAATGTTGATATTTATGCTCCTAATATGTTGAAGAAACATCAATACATTTGGCATAGATGTGACCATTAAGAAAATGCACTAAGACCGTGACATACATCAATGTTCCGTGTGATAAATGTCAATAATAAATTCTCTGTATTTCTGGCCGAATGGCTTGGCACATGTTGCACGGCTAGTGCATCAGGCATGCTATTTTCTCTTGCATGGTGTAAGAGATCAAGCTCAGAGGCCAATGGCCAGATTCTGATGTCAATTCCAGAAGCATATGATGGAATAACTCTGCGGACTGCAGAGTTACTCTGGATATGCATCAGAATGCTTGAGATCAATATCTGTCCTTACAAGTGCATCAAGGGATGATTTTCCTTCACTTGACGTGCAAAGCGAAAGGGGTCATGCTAGGAGCAATGGTCTCCTGAGGGAAGGCAAGAGCAAAAAAACAACAATCGGGAAGTGTTCAATCTTGTAGCATTAAGGCGGCACTTCAATTTGCTTAGCACTAGTTGTCACAGTGTATGAGCTGGCATTGTTGCCATTACTTATCCAAACAGATGCAGCTTATTTTGTGAAAAATAAGGATTCTCACAGCACCATGAACCCCATTCTGTATTCTGAGAAATCTATTATTTCTATGAGAAGAAATATCTATCTAAGGTATGTTGGATAAAAGTAATGGCTCAGGTTCCAGGATTCCTCTCTCACTTGTATTAAGCAATGACTGTCTGTCCAGTGATGATGTCTCTGAATAGCTAAGAGTCAAAGCCTGTTCTTTAACAACTTGGGATCTGGAATTAAAATCAGGTTTAATATGGAATTCGGGAAGTTCGTTTGCTGGATTGGTTGGGGGAGGCTGTCCAATTTACAGTGGGACACACACTTCATCCTGCCCCTGCATGTGCAGAAAGACCCAATAGACAATGGTGGATCCATTGGCTGAATGCTGTACAAAGAGTAGATACAAAAGGACACTGTGAGGGAGCTGTGGTGATGGACCGTCTGTGATTATACACATGCCATATACCCAGAAGTTTGATGGGCACAGACTCAGATTTACATTTTGGTTTAGACTCTCCGTGACCTTAATGAATTGGACCTCAGATACCTCTCTGAACTCCTGGGTCCCACTGTGCCCTCCTGGCCCCTGAGGTAGAAGGGGGCGAGATGGATGGAGTGGTATATTCTCTGCAGCCCCAGGGCTGGGGACTGGCTCTGCCTTTTCACTAGAGGAAGACCATGACATTGACCTCTTTTAGAGCAGGTTTAAAAACCTTTTTATTTATAGAGGTTTTTAGCCTGCCTCATTGGTTTTAATCTGTGGCTTTATGCTATTTTCATTCATTTATTCTTCTAACAGTTGGACTCATTTTACCTGTATTTGTTTTATTGCAGAGCACCCAGGATGGTTTAGCAGATATGTAAATTGTTGGAATATAAATAAAATTATGACATTTTGATTTTGCTCATTATAACAAAAGGGGACATTTGCAAAATTCAGATCCAGATGTGCATTTGGATTCAACTAACCCTTCAAATTTGTATATTGTATATAGCCTCTGGGTTTGATTCAGGGCTCTGATTATTACTGTTATTAATTATATACTATTATTTAAACCACAGACACAGTAATGAAATATTTAATTTGCCATGCATTGTGTTTTAAAATATTGAGAGAAATTAATGGTTTAAAAGCAGCGACTGAATTTAATCTTGTTAATTTCAGACTACTTCTCCAAATTATCATGGTCATTTTGAACGCTCATCCTGTACTCCAAGGTGCTTACTGACCTTCCCAGCTTGGTGTCATCTGCAGATTTTATAAGTATGCTCTTCACCCCATTCTTCAAGTCATTAATACAAATATTGACTAGTAGCAGAGCCAGGACACAGAACTCAGGGATCCCACTAGACATGTCCTCCTACTTTGATAGTAAACCACTGACAACTACTCTTTGAGTACATTTTTTTTTAATGAGTTGTGCACCCACTTCATAGTAATTTCATCAAAACTATATTTGCCTAGATTGGTTATGAGAATGTCATGTGGGACTGTGTCAAAAGCCTTACTAAAATTGAGATATATCATGTCCACTGCTCCTCCTGTCCAGTAGGCCATTAACTATGAGAGAAGGAAATTAAGTTGTTTTGACATGATTTGTTCTTGACAAATCCATGCCGGCTAATCCTTATGACCCTATTATCCTCTAATTGCTTACAAATTGATTGTTTAATAATTTGTTCCAGTATCTTTCCTGGTATCAAAGTTAGGCCGACTGGTCCATAGTTCCCTGGGTCCTATTTATTCCTCTTTTAAAATATAAGTATCAGTTTGCCCTTCTCCAGTTCTCTGGGATCTCACCAACCCTCCATGAGCTCTCAAAGATCATTGCTAATGGTGCTGAGATTTGCTTCAGCTAATTCCTTGACTTGAAAAAGGGGAATAGCACAAAAATGAGGAAGCTAGTTAAATGGCAATTAAAAGGAACAGTCACAAGGGTGAAATGCCTGCAAACTATTTAATAACACCATAATAGAGGCTCAAACTAAATATATATCCCTAATAAAAAAAGAACCAAAAAAGCCACCATGATAACCAGCAAAAAGGAATCTGTTAGAGGCAAAAGGCATCCTTTAGAAATTGGAAATCAAATCCCACTGAGGAAAATAGAAAAGAGCATAAACCCTGGTAAGTCAAATGTAAAAGCAGGGCTTTGGAGCTGTGCTCCGGCTCCGCTCCAGCTCCAGGCAAAAACCTGCAGCTCCACTGCTCCGGAGCTGCTCCGCGCTCCAGCTCCGGGCTCCGCTCCAAAGCCCTGTGTAAAAGTGTAATTAGGTAGACCAAAAAAGAATTTGAAGATCAACTAGCAAAAAAAAGAAAAAAAAATGCTGTTGGTTTTTGTGTAAGTACATCAGAAGCAGGAAGCTTGTCAAACAATCAGTGGGGTCATGGATGATCAAAGTGTTAAAGGAGCACTCAAGAAAGACAAGGCCATTGCAGAAAAGCTAAATGAATTCTTTGCATTGGTCTTCACTGCAGAGGTTGTGAGGGAGGTTCCCACACGTGAGTCATACTTTTTAGTTGACAAATCTAAGGAACTGTCCCAGATTGAAGTGAAAATAAAGGAGGTTTTGGAACAAATTGATAAACAATATGGAGTCACCAGGACCAGATGGTATTCATTCAAAAGTTCTGAAAGAATTCCAGATATGAAATTGCAGAACTACTAACTGTGGTATGTAACCTATTGCTTAAATCAGCATCTGTATCAGAAGACTGGCGGATAGTTAATGTAAAACCAATCTTTAAAAAAGTCTACAGAGGCGATCCTCGCAATTATTGGATGATAAGCCTACCTTCAGTACCAGGCCAATTGGTTGAAACTATAGTAAAAATAACAGAATTATCAGACACATAGATAAGCATGATATGTTGGGGAAGAGTCAACACAGCTTTTGTGAAGGGAAATCATGCATCAATCTATTAGAATTTTTGAGAGTGTCAACAAGCATGGGGACAAGGGTGATCCAGTTGAGAGACTGCACTTGAACTTTCAGAAAGCCTTTGACAAGGTCCCACACCAAAGGCTCTTAAGCAAAGTAAGCAGTGATGGAATAAGAGTGAAAGTGCTCTCATGGATCAGTAACTGATTAAAAGATAGGAAGCAAAGGGTAAGAATAAATGGTCAGTTTTCACAATAGAAAGAGAAAAATAGCAGGGTTCCCAAATGATCAGTGCTGGGACTTGTGCTGCTGTTCAACATGTGCATAAATGATCTGGAAAAGTGGGTGAACAGTGAGATGGCAAAGTTTGCAGGTGATAAAAAAAATTACTCAAGATAATTAAGTCCAAAGCAGACTGTGAAGAGTAACAAAGGGGTCTCACAAAGCTGGATTACTGGGCCACAAAATGGCAGATGAAATTCAATATTGATTAGTGCAAAGTAATGCACAATGGAAAACATAATCCTAATTGTACATACAAAATGATGGGGTCTAAATTAACTATTACCACTCAAGAAAGAGATCTTGGAGTCATCATGGGTAGTTCTCTGAAAACATCTGATCAATGTACAGTGGCAGCCAAAGAAAAGCTAACCGAGTGTTAAGAACTATTAGGAGAGAGAAAAATAATAAAATAGTGTGACACAGAGGCCTAATGATGGCTCATTACTCATGTCAGCAACTCTTGTCAGGCATGACATACTACACTTAACACACGGTTGTCATCTCATCTACCCAAAAGGTATAATGTAATATATCGTTGGAAAACTAACAACACACTAATCATTAATATTGTTGCAGATAGGTTGTGTAATTCAGCAGTATCTATGGAGTTAGTGGGTTGGGATCCATATCCAAAATTTGGTGATGTTTAGATCTGGTGTTTTTGTTCCACCCATATCTCTAATAATTACATATGGGATAGAGCACTGAACTGGAACCCAGGAGACCTGGGTTCTATTTGTGGCTCAGACACTGGCCTGGTGGGTGACCTTAGGAACTTAACTATTTTTAAAAGCACTTTGAAGCCTATGGATGAAAAGAACTATGTAAGAGCTAGGTATTATTATTCTTATTATACACGCATTTGAAAGCAAGCATGCGTTGTGCATTATGAATCAGTTGTTTCAAGATACATTTCTTAAAAAGTCCCCAAAGTTTCCCTGTTAAAAAAAATCCAAAATTCTCATATGCATAGGGCCAGAATTTGTTTACTGTGCCACTGGAGTAAATCTCTAGTAACTCCATTAACTTCAGTGGAGTTACTCTGAATTCACTTCAGTGTAATAGATCAAAATTTGGTCCTGCACATTAAGTACTGTAAATGGTACCTGTTTTGAAGAGTCCTTCAATACATTTCTATTAATGTTTTATGAAGCCTCTCCATATATTTATCTCAAATATTACAAAATTGGTCAGATAAATACTAAGGGAATCTGAGGAATGCAATTATAGACTTTAAAAATAGCAATAGAAATATATATAGAAATATTATATAAAAACCATACTATAAAGACTAATCGTGTTACAGCTAAGAGTTTGACTTTTCAGAATCTCCTTGCTCTGAGTCTGAAGCTCTGTTCTGACTGTCCTTGACTCTGCCTAATCATTGCAGCACATATGGTATGTAAAAATCACCCACTGCTTGGAGATCCCTAGCATCTAGGCCCAACAGGGGAGCAAAGGACAATGTCAGAACAGATATTTAGCTTTAACTTTGTAACGCTGCGCTTCTGTGAGTTTAAGACTGAAAATCCATTCCTCTACCCCATCTGCAATTCACCACATTGCACCTATTGCTATGTATTTCAGGGGGCTTCAAACAGTGGGTGATCTTACAGACCATATGTGCTGCAATCCCTAGACACACTGAGGCACATTAAGGATGGAGCATCAGATGGAATTTGCAGTCTGAACTCAGTCGTCTTGTTTTTGTAGGTTCAGGCTAGACCCAAAATGTTACTTTTGTGTTGCTTTAGGAGGGTTTTTACACAGATGGCACAGAGTTAATCAATCAGGAGCTTATGTGCAATTTCTCAAAATGACTTTACGAAACAGTTGAGACGACAACTCACCAAAATATCAGGGTTGAAAACAAACCTCAGTGGGTTTCTAGTCTTCTCCATTTTAGACCACTGGGAATGTAACCAGTATAAAGGACCACTGAATCAGGTTATTGCTGAAAAAAAGTCACTTCCTTGGAATAGCTAAGGTGTAAACTGCAAAATAAAATTGAGGAATTTTGTCAAGTTTGGAACATTTCCATCTCCCAAATTGACACAACGGTGCAGGATACCTAGTATATAGTATTCACTTATTGTGAGGTTGTATCCTGGCACATATGATTGACCAAGTGTACAAAGTGCCTGTGGCTTTGTATTAACCAATTTGAAGGAATGAGTATTTCTGTGAAGCCTTGTCCAATTTTAGAACCAATCTGTAACCAAACAGCTTCAGATACTTTCCATAAGCTTTAGAGAAGTCCCTAAATTGTGCCAGCCTCTCTGAACTGACTGCAGCTTGAATATTTTGAATATTCTAATCCTATCATTGTATCGTCTCTTAAAAAAAAAAAAAAGATTAAAATGGACTAATCAACTTTGGAGATAGATGAATATCTGCTCCAAGTCTAAGAGTAGAGCCCTAATACATGCGTGTACATGCACACTTCTGATGGGGGAAAATAAAAATTCTAGTAACAAGTTACATTTACAAGATCAACAGGGCACTATTGTTATCAGTTATATTACCATAAATGTACTAGGCACTGTACAGACCTACAGCTAATTACAGTCCTTGCCCCACCGAGTTAAAACACTATGGGTGAAATCCTGGCCCTATTGACGTCAACGGCAAAACTATTTTCAGTGGGGGCAAATTCTGCCACCCTTACTCATATTAACATCTTGCTCCACAAGTAATCTCCTTGATTTCTATGGAACTCTTCTCAAGGGTGTCAGAATTTGGTCCCATTAGATTACCAGTAGTTAAGAACATATTTAAAATAGCAGTGAACCTATTCCTTTAATCAAGTTTACATGTCAATACAGACTGAGCACTGTGAATAGTGAGAAGGAGAGAATTCCACAAGGGAGGAATATACAAACAGAATGCTCTGGGTGATATTGATATGAGATTATAACCTGGGTAGATTAAGAAACAAGATAATTCTGATATAAATGAATGTTCGGGAGTAGGGGCACTTGCTAATTAAACTAGACCACATCCATGGAAGGACTGGAACACAAATAAAAGAATTTTAAGTCAACACGTAACAAGGATAATTTTCAAAACACTGGTTTAAGAGTTGGACACAACAATAATTTTTCATTTAATGTCTTATGTCTCATGGAAGAATATCCTACTAAACAATGTCAACATTTTAATGGTCTGGCAACTTTTTTACTCTCTCTCTCTCTCTCTCTCTCTCCCCCCCCCCCCCCTCCACCCTCTCCCTCTATGCAGAAACCTTAATCTGCAAAAATTTGTCAGAATAGCAGAATCCCACATTATTGAGATTATATATGATTTCCCCATAGCTTTGATTTTCAAACATTTCTAAAAATCCCAATGAAGAAACCTTTTGTAGTTTTTCAATCCAGGGCACTGGACTGGCTAACACCACTAATCAAACTGGGAATTACACAAGGGCCTGATCCAAAGCCCATTGAAGTTGAGGGAAAAGCTTCTAATTGGGTCATGCCCACAGTGAACATGCAGTATATGTAGACAAGATTAGAACTTGGGTATATCCACTTTCACAGTCAATGTGTCTGAAAGCACTTTACAAAGCAAAGAGTTAGATACTAACAGCACATTGACTATGTAGGTAAATGTGGCACACTGTATTAACACACCTAACACCTTGCTTATTGAACTTGTTCTTTGGAAAGCATTTCTAACCATGATATTAGGATTCTCTTACTCTTTTTATGAAGTGCCAGAGGATCATTACCTTCAGTCTCAGAAACCATGGTTACAAGTGTGGTATAAGAACCCAAATAGAATGGAACAGAATAGGACTCCTGTTCCATGTTTCTTCTGTAGGGAGGCATTCCTACCAATGCAGAACTACACTAGGATTACATTTCAACATTCACACAACATATAGGAACTGAAGACTTAACCATATGACCAAAATGCAAGAGGGCCATCAGCTGACCTACTGTACACTAAACCATACCTTATCTCTTGCTTTGGCAGCTACATATATCGAGATTTGATGAAGCTGTTTCAGTAGGCCAAAAGAGTTTTACTAAATGAAGCCCTTAGTCAGTTTATTACCATTTAAGAACTCTATGGTGTGTTCAATTTTTTAATGATGATCCTACGCACTGATAAATGTACGGATTTAGTCAGCATCTGTTTGGTTATTACTGAGCACCGTGGGAATTAGTGCTAAAGAGCCAATCAAATCTACATATGGTAGACCGTGATCTAACCAGGACATTTCTCTCCAGCTTATTTATAAGGCATTGATCACCTTCGTATCTAAGTGCTGCATAGATATTTGGGGGTCCATCTTATTTACAAAAGTTGCAACAGTAATTTTTGCTGAATGCATGCATTTTGGCAAGATGCCTTAAATATTCTGTATCTGACCGCCCCCCCACAACAAAGAATGGGGCATTTCACTTCTTTCCAGGATAGGGTTACCATATCTGAACTTTCAAAAAAAAAGAGGACACTCGGGGGGGGGAACCCCCCCCCCCTAGGCCCCCCCCCCACCCCCCCCCCCCCCCACCCCCCCCCCAGCCCCCCCTCCCCATCTACCCCCCCCGCTCCCTGTCCCTGACTATCCCAACCCCTCTCCACACCCCTGCCCCCGACAGCCCCCCCGGAAATCCCGACCCATCCACCCCCCCCGCTCCCTGTCCCCTGACTGCCCCCCTTCTACAACTCCCCGGCCCCCTTACCGTGCCGCTCGGCTTAGAGCAGGTGTCTGGCCCCGCCCCGCCCGCGCTGCTGAGCGGCGTGCTGAGGCTGTGGAAGAGGGGGGAATCGGGGGAGGGGCTCTGGCCGCCGCTGCCAGTCCTGCCGCCGTGTTCTCTCACAGGCGCACAGCCCGGCCCCCCAGCACTGCCGGGCAGCGTGCTAAGGCTGCAGAGGATGGGGGGAGCCAGGAAGGGGCTTTGGCTGCCGAGGCCCCAATGCGAGCGGCGCTCGGCTGCCCTGTCAGCCGCTTTTCGGTCGATAAATAGCTGACTGGGGGGAAATCCCGGACATTTTTAGACTTTTAGAAATCCCCCCGGACGGCTATTTAAGGAGCGAAAAGCCAGACATGTCCGGGGAAATCCGGACGTATGGTAGCCCTATTCCAGGGCAGAATGCAAAAATCTAATGGATATTGTCAACTGAACATTAAACACATTGTTAATCATTAAATCAACTTCTCAGCACACCAAAATAGTGCTCAAAAAAACAAGTGAAGAGACGGGCTGTGCCTTCTAGTTTCAGGCATCAGTCTGCAAGCTGCTGTATCCTCATAGCCACATGCAGCTTGTTGTCCTGGCAGACTAGCGCTTTAATTCAAACATCACACAACAAACGAGAGTTGAAATCTAGATTGAAAAACAGGGGAAGAAGAGTGGAGAGAAAGGACAAGGGTACAATAGTGCCACATGGTTAACTGTCAAGCCCTGCACACACCTCGGCAATTCCATTAAGTTTGCTATAGTTTATATATATAAACTTCTTGAAGGCAAAACAACCTAAGTTAGCTTTTAGGAGGGACTTGAGGCCCTACTTCAGCAAAGCACTTAAGTGTTTGCTTACATTCATCAATAATAAGCAAAGCGCTTAAACATGTTCTGAAGTACCACTGAAGTCAATAAATGACGGTCAAAGTGTAAGTTAAGTCAATAGGATTTGAGCAGGTTTAGGGAGGGCATTCCCTGTATAGGATAGCATGGAAGAAAGCATTGGATCTGGCCAAGGCTGATTTTAAGTTACAGTTCAGTTCTCATATTTATGGTATCATAAATAAACTTTATTTAAACTAGCTATCATAGACACAGATCCTTAGCTGGACTAAATTATCATGTTTACACCAGCTGAAGATCTGCCCCATATATAAACTGAAACTAGATAAATTCAGACAGGAAATAAGGCCTAATTTTTACCAGTGAGAGTAAATTAATCACTGAAAAAATTTACCAGGAGTGGTGGTAGATTGCTGGCAATTTTTATATCAACATTGGATTTTTTTTCTAAAAAGTTCTGCACTAGGAATTATTTTTGGGGACATTTTATGGCCTGTGTTATACAGAAGGTCATACTAGAGGATCATAGTGGTCCCTTCTGTCCTTGAAATCTATGACTCTATATTCTGCTTTAACATCCATGTAATATTCAAAACTATTCTGTTTAGGGTTTTACTTTTAGAACATTGGCATGTGACAATTGTTGGAAGAGTCAGCAAGCTCCCCCAAGCCAGGTCTGGTGAATAAACCGTAACCTTTTAAGATTGCCAACCCATGTGATAAATAATTAATAATGCAGAGAAAGAAAGGCAATGTTTATCTTATTTTTCAGCTTGGGGTGGGGGGGGAGGAAGAAGCTAGGTAGCAGATGGTCATCTTGGTGAGCTTGTTGCTCATTTTTAGTTTTTCAGGGTTGTGTGTTTGTTCTTATGGATCATAATGATTTTTGCAAGAGAAATAAATTGCATTTTCATGGGAACCCAGAGCCAGGGTGTTAGGCAAATGCAAAAAATGAAGATGAAATTTGGATTGGGCTGGCACCATGCTTTAAGTCTTGAGGGTTTAAAAAGATTCCTTTAATATTACAAAAATTCAGTCCTTAGGTGCAATCCTGGCAAGCTGGGAGAAAATAAATTGTACACAAAATTATTCTGATTTGATTTATAGTGCTTTTTCCTATTGGAAAACTTTACTGTGAGACGCTTGCCCAGGTCAGTGCTTCTGTTTTCAGATTTCTTTATGAGAAAGGAGGAAGCAAACTACATTTTCAATTTTTGCAGTCTTTGGCACCATGCCAGCCAGTAGGCATTCAAAAGGTGTTCTGTAATTCATTCAACTATAACAAAGTTTTGTTAAAGGTATGCTAACAGATTCTGTTCTAGGCTGTGTTAATAAGTAATGTTCCATTAAATCGGCCACTGTCATGTTAAAGGAAGATCTACGTGTTCTGTACACCCTTGTAACAATAATACTTGACAATAATTATAGTGACACCTAACTGTAGGTGGTCCAGTTAGCATGAATAGCACAATATTTCTTTTTTATAGATGCTTGATCAAACTTGTTACTGAGGCTTGAAGGAGATTATGATAGGCTAAAATCTCATTTGTTTTCAGTTCTCTCTCTTTTAAAATTATCGTTTAAGAGAATGCCTATTCCTGCATATATCCACGAGCGCGTACACACACACACACACACACACACACACACACACTGCATTGAAAGAACTACAAAGGCAGAATGCTCAGCTCCAGAGGGAAAATGGAATGTGGTGTCATGCTTTGTAATGACTGTACCAGGCTGTTTTGGAAGCACTATCAATAACCTAGAGAGCTATGTTAAGTGTTCATCTGAAGGGATGGCTGCCATGATGCCAGGATTCTAGCAATATGAGATTGCAAATCATCTTGGGGATTTTCAAAAAGGGAGTTAGGCACTCAAATCCCATTGAAGTTGAATGGGAGCTGGTTGCTTACCATCCTGTAGCGCCTTTGAAATTCCCAGCCCAAAAACTCTTATGACAGCCATTTATTATGCTGCCAGTTGGCCAAATTCTTTTCTAGTGTAACTCCAGTTATTTCAATTAGCAAAGAATTTGGCTCAGTATTTCTAATAAGTGATGTCTGTGGTCCCGATCATACTTCCTTCCAGTAGATATTTACATGGATGGGACCTTCTGCACTGGCATCCTGGTCCATTTTGGCTTTCAGCCACATGGGACAGCTGCTTATGAGGCAGAAGCCTCTAGCCAAGGGACAGCACAAAGAGCTGGAGTGAATAGTGGGGGACTCAGGAGCCAGTGCAGATTTTAGGAGGAGCCAAGATTCTGAGTATAGAAGCCCTTTTTGGATTCCATGATTTTGGGGGTGGGGTTGGGTGGTAGGATAAAACCAAGTCTCTGGCAAAGAACTCAGAGGAAACTTTGAAGCTAATCTAGATGGGTGCTCTGCTGAATTCTGTAACACTATGCATGGACACAGGGATTGGCCAACATGGAAAAATTGCAGAATTAGAGTCTGTGTGAGGGGAATCAAGTTTTCCTCCGTCATACTCTTCTCCTGCAGGTTTACCAGGAAGGCAGAGTCTGGGCATCCATGTGAGTGAAATCCTGGCCCTACTGAAATCCAGTTTTACCATTGACTTCAATGGGGCCAGGATTTTACCAAGATAATGCCAGTATTTCCGTTACATTTCCCTAGCTGCACCTGAGAGATGTATCTATCATAACACTGCAAACTTATTAACTTGCTCTACCAGTTCACAGCCCAGGAATGAATTTGTATAACCCTGGTTTAAGTCAGTTGGCACTTTCGATTTCAGAGGAGGAATCAAAACTGTATTCTGGCCAGTTCCAGATGCTCTTTCCTCTTCTTAAATCAATCCTGTAACTAAAATTGGCTGTGTTGTTTAATGAAATTTTGTATTCCATAGTCAATAATGCAAGCATGCTGCTTTTAGCATTCTCTGAAATCCAAAACAGCTGAGTTATTAATGTCAGAAAAGCAGTTACTGCTCAGACTAAGCAACTAATACTCCTCATGATGTTCATTGGCACTAACCATATATTATGGAATCATTAAGAATTATGATATTATGCCAAGGCTTTGTCATTTCTTTGCATGTATTTTCTCCCATGGCTTTGTATATGCTGTACGGAACTCACAGCACAGCGTACTGCTATCCAGACATGTACAACCCCATCCTATGTTAATGCGGTGTTAAGACGGAACTGAAGTGGGACAGTAGCAGTTCTCACCACAATGTGTGAGCTTGTCCATATGGTGCATAGCCTCAATAATGTCCCTCTCACACTCTGTCCATAAAATCATTTTCTTCAGGCCTCTTTCTGACAAGTCACCCCTATCATGGAAACCCTCCACTGACTCCACATTAGCTTTCTACATCAAGTTCAATTTCTTGTTATTGTTTTCAAGGTCCTTAAGCATTCCACCAGGACTTTCATCTCTGTCCTTGTCTGCTATCATGTTCCCTCTCACATTCTTCACTTCACCCATGACACCAACCTTGTTTCCTTTCTCACATCCTTCCCACCCCACTGCCTTTGTGGATGGAACATTTTCCTAACCCCCTGTTCACCAAGATTCCTCCCTCTCCTCATGCAATTCCCTCCTAAAACCCCACTTCTAAAGACTCACCTACAATCAGTGAGTTAATTCACATACCATTTTTTTTTGCACAATTCCCACCCCCACCCCCCCCAAATTCTTGAAATGTTGATGACATTAAAGCCAGCTCTAATCTAAATGGTTACTGGTTGGTTATTTCAGACAGGGACATACACATGCTCTTCCTTCCCACTTTTAGTGGGGTCATTATATTACACATCAGGTGAAGTAATCTATTTTAAACATAGGGAAGAGCTTTTGAAGTTTGCTACCCATCATGCCTGTAATTAGTTTTTGTTTTAAACTAAAACATATTTTGAAGTCTTTTTTTACATTACTTGCTTTGTTCCCTAATAATAAATTCCTTTTAAGATCAACAGTATTTTTTCCATTCAGCAACAAACCAAAAAAGTTTGAACAGAGTCTCCGTAAACGTTCCACAAATATTTCCATTGGCCTAAGACAGAGAATGAAAAGGTCTCCTAAAGGAGATTATTTAAAATGGGATAGTTATGAGTCACCAAGAAAGAGATAGTTTAACTACTGCATTCACTGTGGGCTCAATTCTGATCTTGTCAATGGGCAGCGAATTAAGTTAATGGGAGTCTCATCACTGACCTCAGTGGCTGTTGCACTGGGTCCACTGAGCAGTACTTTACTCTGTAAATATATTGATTTTGACGGGACTACTTGTAGAAAAAGATAGCCACCCTCAAGCTGAGTAGTATCAGAATCTGACCCTGTATCACTTCACCTACCACAGAAATTAATTCAGCTACTTATAGGGTGGAAGGTGAAAGCCCAGGAACACTGCAAGAGAGTTTTAACAAGATAGAACAAAAGTAATTTGTTCAATTAAACAAAGAAAATATAAATGTCTGAGTAGAGCTTAGCCAGCACATCCACTCTCAAACAGCCACTCCTGTGAAGAGGGCCATGAGATCGTCAGTGACTAAAAGGACTCAGTGTCTTGATTTTCCTTATCTGAGCTGGACATGTCTCTAGCACTATATCAGGGCATTGGTTCAATACAGATTCACAGGGAAGAATTCCACATGCTGAATCACTGGGCCCCTACTTCAGCAGCACTTTTGCTTCCACTGGAGTTCTCCCACCCAAGTGCTGATCTGGACTGACCCTGCTTAGTTTATGAGACCTGACAAGTTCACAGCCTGAAGTGATGTGGCCATCGGCACTTCCGCATGAGTGTTCTCTCCCCCACCCCCCTACCCCCAGCATAGAATTCATCATTTAAGCTTGTGACAAACTGACAAAATCCAGTAAATTTCAAACCAAGCCTTCCATTCTGTCCTGAACTCACCCTGTTTTGCCCAAGCATTACAGTATATCTGCTGCATCAACCTCACTCAAATATATTATTTTCTGACCACAACGATTTAACATATGTAACTTTCTATGCATCGGGATAAGAACAACATGTTTCCTTGCAATGTTATGCAGCTGTAACCAAAATGGGTTATAAACCCACTGGTTGTTATAGATGAAGTCAAGTCACATTATAGTCAGATTTAAAAAAACAAAAACAAAACCCCCCACCTCATGTTCTTCCTTTAATACTGATATTTTATGATCAGCCAGAATTCCACTGGTGATATTGAATTCCTGATGAAGTAGATCTACCACCATGAGCAAAAAACATTCACTACACTGTGCGCTGTTGTGTCTGCTGGCTAGTGAGGAGGCAGAGACAGAGTCCCTGCCCTTTTTCAGACAGCTACGGTCAGATTTTCAAAAGAGCTCAGCACCAAACGTGAACATCTGTTCCCAAATGTGGTGGCTGAACACTTGAAAATCTGCCCCCGAGTGCCCATGGAGACACTACTTGGGAATCAGGGAATCTATTCCCTGTATGGGAATCTAGCCAGCTTCTGCACTGGTTGAATGAGTTCAAGGACATGGGAACCAGTCAGTGTTCTGCCCTGCTTATATAAAAAAAAAAAAAAAAAAAAAAAAAAAAAACCTCCTAACTATAACTGGACTTCATATAACGTTTCATGAGCACTCATCTTGTTAAAGAAATATTTTCAACAACAAATTAAAAAAAAAAAAAAGCAATCTTGTTTGAACTAAACACTTTAAGGATCACCCTCTACTCCTCACCACCACCACTTCAGTGCACTCACAGGGCACAAGACCGCCGTCTCAATTTTATTTAGCTAAAAGAGAGAGAGGGGATACACTAATGATTCAGGAAACCTAGTGTCTATTCCTGGCATTGCCACACATCTTGTCTATACAGATTAGCCCTGATTTTCCCGCCCCTCCTGCAGCCAGCAATTGGTATAGCTGCACCAGCACAAAATGTTCGTGTACACATGGAAAACTATGTTTTGTGTCCCTCATATTTGAAAACAGAATTAGCTCAACTGGTGCAAATCCTGGATTTCCTTTGGGTTTGGTCCTTTGGTGCTGCAGTACCAGTGGCTATCTACCAATGGCTGCAATTGGGGTCAATGCTCAATTTAGATAAGGCCACGGACTTCCTACAGCCTGCATTCTGCCTCATCTGTAAAATGGGGATAATAGCAATTTTCTGTGAAACTTAACCAAGTCTGTGAAGTGCTTTGAGATCGTGAGATGCAAGGCATTAGAGAAGTGCAAAACATGCTCTTTTTTTTATTACATAAAGCCTCTCAAAGATAAATAAATGTCTAGGTTTCCAAAAGCATTAACTTCCAAAGCCATTTTTTAAAAAAGGTGAGTTAACTTGCATCTTGAAATACACTATTTGTCTCTTTTGATAATAGCATATTATCTCCCTACCAAGAGAGCTCAGATTCCAATTAGATTTCCACAATTTAACAACTTGTGAAAAACCTTAAATGTCACATTTTACACATGCAAATTTTGGATATTGTTTAAAAACAGTCACCTCCTAGCATATGAGCTCAATACATTTCACGTCAAGGAAGCTAAACATAAATGGCCCTATTCTCCACTCAATTCATACACGTAACTCCCATTGACACGAATGGATGACGTGTGCATATCTGACTGAGCTAACTATAGCGCTAACAAGAATCTTACAATTATAGACAATTATCTTGGGTTTCTTGCACCTGGCATTTACAAGAAGCCTTTGTTAGCTGGATCCCTTGAAGAAGGGAAGATTTCCCTGTATGTAGAGGCCTCCACATGCCTCAAAATTTAAAAAAGTCCTATTAAAAAATCCCTCAGCTACCTTTAATTGCTTGAGAGAAGAATCTCAGGCCTTCTTAGCCCAGGAAAATCAAACATCCTTTTCCAAATGGCACAGAAATTGTTATTGAAATTATGAGCTTGATTGCCACTAGTCCCGTGCAGGTGTGTGCGATGGAGACATTTCCCCACATTTATGCCCTGCACATGGCTAATGACAGTGTCGAGCCTGAGTACTGAGGCAACTCAGAGCTGCCCTAGATCTGCAGAGTAGGCATGGAAGAGTGTGGTGAAGGTAAGGCAATAGCCATGTTCCTGTCCTCTCGTTATTTTATTGGCAGCTAGTAGTGGACCCAAAATTTAGGTGGTATTTTACTTTCCATTATAAAAGATACTTTTTTGGAGAAGCTATAACACCTCTCATTGTTTGCAGCAAGCCTTTGAAAGTCAGTAGGGCCAAAGCCCTGGAGTTAGAGTGTGCCGTTTGCTTCTCATATGAAATCCTGTTCAGGTTTGACTGAGTTATTCACTTTTGAAAAATGTCAAGTCCCTTCCCTCATGACAGTGCCCCAGGAAAGTTTTGGCAACAAGTCAAAATAAAAATCCAACCAGTTTCTGATGCCAGGGCCAGGCCACTGCTAAAGCAGCATGTATGTGAAAAAATATAATAGATTTGAAAAGTATGAACAGAGACTAGCTTCCTTATACAGCTTTTGTTTTTATGACAATGTCAGTGCATTCATTTCGGTGATGTTGGCCAAATGATGATTTGTAAGCGAAGTCTAAATGAGCTCTCCCTGACAGCTAGTGATGAGCTGGGGCTGGGGGAAAGGCTTCAGGACCAGATTGTATTTACAGTCACACCTAATCTACCTAGGTATCCAGCAAACAGAGCTGTGTTGCCCAAGTGATAGATTTTGGCTGGGGTTGGGTTACAAATCACTTGAATGCGGGGTGTGTGTGTGTGTGTGTGTGTGTGTGTGTGTGTAAGATATGAAATGTTGTTATTCTTATTGTATGAGTAAAGGGCAGTAGAACTGTACTTAGCCTGTGCTGATTGAGGGCATCGAGAGAGGGTGGGAACAAGTGTTTTGCTTGATGGATGCCCTGATTGTCAGAGACCTGGGCACCTGAGACCCCTGCAACGAGCGTGTGCTGCGGACCTACGGGATCGGTCGACGCTACGCACAGCTCATGCTGTGCCTCATGGTCTCAGACACCATCCGATGGTCCAGGGACATCTACATCAAGCACATCACCGGCCATCGACAGTACCAGGAGGCGTGAGCCAGAGTGACATCGTTCTCCCACTACGAGAAAGGGACCAAGTGACCTTCTCCATTGGATCATATGAACTGGAACCATAAAGTCCCTGAACATTAAATCTCACCAAATGAGGGTCAATCCATCCTCATCATCATATCCACTCATTATACTCTGCACCCGAACATAGCCACTTTATGAACTTCATACCCTCATATCTCAATGCCTGTACTGTGACCCATCAACCCTTTACCCCCAATTGGGGATATTGCAGATTATGTATTCCTTATGCCACCTGATCTTAAACCAAACTTTGCACCCTCGATAATCTGTACGTTATTCCCTGATAACCAGAAACTTCTATGTTCAAACTCTGTTCCCCCCTTTTTTTTTATCATCATCTTAATAAAATTTTTAAATTTGACCTGCCCCTCTGCACTGTTTAAAGACAGAGCTGATTAGGCTCCATAGATAGTCTTTTGTTTTGTTAAGTGACCACTACAGCTGAAATCACTGATAATCAGGTCTAAGTGGAAGAGAGGGCCCAGTCTGCACTAGCAGCAAGGTTCCCCCACTGAGAGCTCAGCTGAAATCACTGTGAGCTGGGTGAAACCTCAAGAGACATTCGAACAAACATGGGTGTGGCATCATACTTTCTATTTAAGCAAGAGATACCACACACTACAAACTGGAGGCCAATGTTAAGTGCATTGTCACTTGTTCATCCGGAAGTTGAACACTGGCTCCGAATAAGACCAGCAAATGCTCACTATCTTTCTGCAAGAAACTCAACTGACTGGCTAGCAGCATATGGTGCAACAGTGAAAGACTCAACAGTTGAAAAAGTGAAGATCTCTCTCACTACATTCAAAAAATTTGCACACATGGCTAATGAATGCACCGATGCAAATGGGCAAGTATTGTCATTGTATACATTATCTTGATGCCAGTGGTAGGCCAGTAGATGCATTTCTAGATGCTCAAGTTATTGAAGATATATCGGCTGCATCTGTGACAATCTTAGAAGAGTTAAATGCTTGTCAATTGGACCCCAAACAGATGGCTGCTTGTGCATTTGATGGAGCTGCAAACTTCTCTGGAAGACATGGTGGAGTACAAGCTTTGCTCAGAGAAAGTGTAACCCTAATCTCTCCTATACACACCGCAGAGGCCATCTACTCCAACTAGCACTAGTACAAGCTGAAGATTCTTCAAAAGACATTTAAAAAGCTATACATTTAATGTCTTTATCATATTCTTTTTTTCAGCAAGAATCCAAAAAGACTGAATATCTTGGAAAATATAGAAGATACACTGGGACTGAAGTTCAAATTAGTCCAACCTGGAAAACCCTCTGGCTGTCTCATGAACGATCCTTGGCTGTTGTCTTAAAATTACTCCAGCCATTATTACTGACTTTGGAAAGTATCTACCAAGATGGGATGGATCTAAGTAGTGAGGCTGGTATATTACTTTTGCTACTACGTTCAGAGAAGACTATTGCCATTCTCTCTCTTGTAAGTCTACTGTTGAAACCACTTGGGTCATTAAAACAATGCCATCCAGGCATCTGATACAATGGTAGTAGATCTTTGTCCAGCAATAGAAGCTACATTTGGATCAGAGAGCTATCCATTGAAAAAGTACTGGAAGAAGCAAAGACTTCAGTCCAGAAGTTGACAAATGAAGGCATTTATATTGAATCCTTAAGTGAAGAGGACAAGAAGTGTTTAAGACAACTGAAAAAAGTACAGATTTTTAAGAATAAAAGTCTACAACAGCGATTTCTAGATTCTACTCAACCTCTACATAGCTTTTACAGATCCCTGTCCTATAAAACAGTGACAGTTGCGTGAAGTGAGGCACTACCAGTAATGGGGCTGCCATGTGCTCAGGACAGAATACAAAATTTGAACACAGAGTGGAATATCATACAACGAATGAACGAAGATTTGACTTCAACTTCTTTTTTTAATCGTCACTAGTGGCTCAACCCGATCTTTATGCTATGTTCAGGGCCGGCTCCAGGCACCAGCCCACCAAGCATGTGCTTGGGGCAGCACCTTGGGGCAGGGCGGCGCTCGGGTTTTTATTTATTTATTTATTTGGTTCGTAGGGGCAGCACTGGAGGGTTTTTTTGTTTGCGCGGCGCTCGGGGGGGGGGGTTCAGGCGGCGCGGCACTCTGAGGGGGGGGGGGGCGGGGCGGCGCGTGGATGGGGGGGATGGGGGTTGGCGCGGCGCAGTGCTCAGATGGGGGGGCAGGGATTGGCGCAGCGCTCGGATGAGGGGGCGGGGGTTGGCGCAGCGCAGCACGGCGCTCGGAGGTGAGGGTGGGGGCTTGGCGTGGTGCGGCACGGCGCTCGGAGGGGAGGGCGGGGGCTTGGCGTGGTGCGGCGCTCGGGGGGGCAGGGGCTTCGGGGCGTTTGGAGGGGGCGGGGGCTTGCGCGGCACTCGGGGGCGGGGCTTCGGGCGCGTGGTGCGGGGGGGGGGGGCTCTTCTTTTTTGCCTGGGACGGCAAAAAAGTTAGAGCCGGCCCTGGCTATGTTTCCTGGGATGAAAGAAGTAGGAATTCATCTCTTGTTACTCCCAGGTCTGGTCCACACTAACCCCCCACTTCGAACTAAGGTACGCAAATTCAGCTACGTTAATAACGTAGCTGAATTCGAAGTACTTTAGTTCGAACTTACCGCAGGTCCAGACGTGGCAGGCAGGCTCCCCCGTCGATGCCGCGTACTCCTCTCGCCGAGCTGGAGTACCGGCATCGACGGCGAGCACTTCCGGGATCAATTTATCACGTCTAGACAAGACGCGATAAATCGATCCCAGAAGATCGATTGCTTACCGCCGGACCCAGAGGTAAGTGTAGACCTACCCCCAGTCACAACAGCTACAGCTGAGTGTTCTTTTTCATCATTTTCAACCTGAACAGTCCCATTCCTTTTAATCTCTCCTCCTATGGAAGCTGTTCCATACCCCCTAATCGTTTTTGTTGCCTTTCTCTGTGCCTTTTCCAATTCTAATGTATTGGGGTTTTGAGATGAGGTGACCACAACTGCACACAGTATTCAAGGTGTGGACATACCATGTATTTGTATAGCAGCATTATATTATTACCTACCCTTTTCCTAATGGTTCCTATCACCGCTAGTTTTTTCAACTGCCCCTGCACATTGAGCACATGTTTTCAAAGAATTATCCACAATGACTCCAAGATCTTTTTCTTGAGTGGTAACAGCTAATTTAGACCCCATCATTTTCTATGCATAGTTGGAAAATATAATCCCAATGCACTTTACTTTGCACTTGGCATTGAATGTCACCTGCCATTTTGTGCCTAGTCGCGATCATGACCGAGACATGAGAGGTCTGACCTAGTGGTCAAAGCAGGAGTCGGGCTAGGTCAGATACCGGGAGGTCACTTTTGAAAATTCAGACTTGAAATTCCTTCATAGACATGAATTTATAGGCAGATCCTCATCTGGTGTAAGTCAGCATAACTCCATTGAAGTCAATTAGTAGTATTACCAGAGTTCTAGGTATTGTACGCGCACAGACTACAGCTAAACCAATTTGTGTCAGCTGAGGATCTGCCCCTTAAAGTTTGCATATTATGGTTATATTTTCATATATTCATTCTCTCTCTCTCTCATACCTTGAGAAGTCTTGCCACCATAAAATTCTATAAATTGAAGTTGTTGCTATACCTTGCAAAGCAGAAAAGTGGAATAAGAAAATAAGAAACACATTTGGTCAAAATTGGCCTATTTAGATCTTTTATTACCCTTTCCATTAAACTCTTGGCTCAGAAATAGCATTTTTTAATGTGACTGTCTCAGAGAAATTGTCTGCAGATTCCAAATCAAGATTTTGAGTTTACAAACAAAGCTTGAGGCCCACTCAGTGTTTAGTCCACAGCTTTTTGTTGTGTTTGCTAGAAACGGCAAGCTCCATTTTTGAGCTAGGTTAAATCCCTTTAGGCTGGCTTTCTTTTATACTCAGTTCACACATTTCTGAAAATGGGGGCTTCTGGTATTATTAGGGTATAAAAAACCAGGAGGCAGATATTCACAGAGCTAGCAATATCCTAGTCTTTATGGAATGGATATTAAAAAAAAAAAGAAGCCACCATAGGGAAGTCACTAAGTGAATTGTACTGGATGCAAAGTTCTGCACCCAACTTTAGGATTAGTTTAAAGTGATGAAATGTCTGAAGAAGTGTAGCTACTCATGCTCTCTCTCTAATTACTGGTGAACCTCAAAAGGTTTGGGGGTTCAATACAAATGAGCATCCTAAATTTCTAAACTCCACCCAGTTTGACTTTTCAGTATGAAGAGTTGCCTGTTGCAAGATTTCTAGGCCCTTTCCGCTGCCCCCCTCAAAATTCACTGTTGCTTCCTACTCTGGGGAGGCTGGAAATATGGACCAAATACAAGAAAACAAGATGCAAAATTAAAAAAGGCTAGATTTGGCTGCCCTTACTCACAATGAACACCACTTTCCTGCTCATGTAGTCTCACTGAAGTCAATAGGACTACTTGTCAATAGGAGGCTCCTCAACCAGAGTAGGAATAACAGAATCAGGCCCATAAGACTCAGAATTCCATTTCTCATTAAAAGATTGGATTGGTCCAACGACAAGAATGAACATGAGTCAAATCTCCATGGGAGAACAGTTTGCGTTCTCCTGTCTGTACAAAGGACTTCTGTTTCCTCTGCACACAAGGTCACAGCTATGTCAGCAGAAATCCATAGACATGTCAGTGAGGGGTCTGACCAGGTGTGCCGGCAAAAGTCCCAGTGCAGATGCAGTTATACTGGGAAAATAATGCTTATGCTGGGACAGCCTAATTCGCTCAGGGGAGGTGGGGAAGGGGGCTGGAATAAGCGATACTGGGAAAAGCACAGCTTTTGTCAGTATACTGCACTATGTGTGCTATGCTGGTAAAGTATGCTAGTATAGTTATACTGGCAAGGTGCTTAAAGACCTACCCATAGACGAAGTACACATTCTGCTTTCATAGCTAAACATACACCAGAAAATCTCAAAAGAATTTAGGGCCAGATTCTACCACCTTTACTTTAGCTCTCATCCCCTAACGCCCCTACTCTACTTGCGCTACATTGATGACATCTTCATCATCTGGACCCATGGAAAAGAAGCCCTTGAGGAATTCCACCATGATTTCAATAATTTCCATCCCACCATCAACCTCAGCCTAGATCAATCCACACAAGCGGTCCATTTCCTGGACACTACTGTGCTAATAAGCGATGGTCACATAAATACCACCCTATACTGGAAACCTACTGACCGCTACACTTACCTACATGCCTCTAGCTTCCATCCAGGACACACCACACGATCCATTGTCTACAGCCAAGCTCTAAGATATAACCGCATTTGCTCCAATCCCTCAGATAGAGACAAACACCTACAAGATCTCTATCAAGCATTCTTAAAACTACAATACCCACCTGCTGAAGTGAAAAAACAGATTGACAGAGCCAGACGAGTACCCAGAAGTCACCTCCTACAAGACAGGGCCAACAAAGAAAATAACAGAACACCACTAGCGGTCACCTTCAGCCCCCAACTAAAACCTCTCCAGCGCATCATCAGAGATCTACAACCTATCCTGAAAGATGATCCTTTACTCTCACAGATCTTGGGAGACAGACCTGTCCTCGCTTACAGACAACCCCCCAACCTAAAGCAAATACTCACCAGCAACCACACATCACTGAACAAAAACACTGACCCAGGAACCTATCCTTGGAACAAAGCCCGATGCCAACTCTGTCCACATATCTATTCAAGTGACATCATCATACGGCCTAATCACATCAGCCATACCATCAGGGGCTCGTTCACCTGCACATCTACCAATGTGATATATGCCATCATGTGCCAGCAATGCCCCTCTGCCATGTACATTGGCCAAACCGGACAGTCTCTACGCAAAAGAATTAATGGACACAAATCTGACATCAGGAATCATAATACTCAAAAACCAGTGGGAGAACACTTTAACCTGTCTGGCCATTCTATGACAGACCTGCGGGTAGCTATCTTAAAACAGAAAAACTTCAAAAACAGACTCCAACGAGAGACTGCTGAGCTGGAATTGATATGCAAACTAGACACAATCAACACAGGATTAAATAAAGACTGGGAATGGCTGAGGCATTACAAACATTGAATCTATCTCCCCTTGTAAGTATTTTCACACTTGCTTCTTATCAAACTGTCTGTACTGAGCCATCTTGATTATCACTTCAAAAGTTTTTTTTTCTCTTACTTAATTGGCCTCTCAGAGTTGGTAAGACAACTCCCACCTGTTCATGCTCTCTGTATGTGTGTGTGTGTGTGTGTATATATATATCTCCTCAATATATGTTTCACTTTATATGCATCCGAAGAAGTGGGTTGTAGCCCACGAAAGCTTATGCTCTAATAAATTTGTTAGTCTCTAAGGTGCCACAAGTACTCCTGTTCTTTTTGCGGATACAGACTAACACGGCTGCTACTCTGAAACCTGTCATTAATTTTTACTGTAATACCATGACATAGGACATGCAAAGAGCGTCCCAGAATAGACAGGCATGGTGGACCCTTGTTTGTATCCTAAGCAATGTTTGATGGCATATAAAGGATTCAGATTCTTTAGAACCAATAAGCTTCCAGCCATTACCTTCCACGGTACTCTCCTTTGGTTACCCTGGCTCTGTTTCAGCTCTGCAATCTCACAGTTGATCAAGAAGAGCAACTTTTAAAATTATTTATTTACCCACAAGAAAAATAGAAGCTGCTGAGAGAAAAAAAAAAAAAAAAGAGAAATATCCATCATTCACTTGTGTATTTCCCCCAGAGCTATGTGATTCCTTAACAGGTAATTACCGGTAGGTATAAAACAATAGAGGCTGCTCATCTGGCTGAAGTGTGAAAACATATTTACATTGAAAGAGCTAATCACCCCCAACTATGCAATGTCAACAGGAGATGAAGGATGACAGGCAGAAACACAGTCAGCTTTTAAAGACAGAGGTATGATTTCATTACTACAAAGATTAATTTTTTAGGTTATTTTGTACAAGATATAAACTGTATTTAATAGCAATTCATTTCTTCGTTTCCTATTGAGCAGAAGATGGTCTAGTTTAAAGTCCTAGTTTAAAGTTACAGAGGTCCGGTCTACTCTACAACTATTTCCTTACTGGAGAACCCAGTTACAACACAGGCTTTCCCTCAACAGTGTTGAAATATGTATTCCAGAACCATGCTGCAGCCTTGGACATGATTCTGACCATGGCCAGCCGGAGCCTCCCCATTGAAGATGCTGGAACTGGAATGAGAATTGTAGGCCACTGGAATGATTTCAGAATATTGCTTAAGGAAAGGAGAGGCAAACCGATTCCTAGAATATTTCCAACCACACTTACAGATTGAAGGGGTTGATATAAGCTTCCAAAGTATAGATTCTTATATAATGCAAACCAGAACCTCCAAACATTTGAGGCTCATCCTATCATCAATTGCTGATGGGGTGTATCCTTTCAAGACAGAAAGTAACAAAGTACAACTTTTCAGCCAGGCCACTGGCTGACAGGATGTAGCATCTCGTCAGTATGGATAAAGGACTTACTGGACAAACTCATGGCCGACTAACTAGCCTTTTTGAATTCTGCCTTATAGAACATTCCAAACATGCAGTCACCCCAGCTTTACACTTGCACGCAGAAGCTCTCAGGAGATGCTCAACATTTTTGTGAGAGCAGGCCCAATGTTTGCAAAAGCACTTCTTCTGGACTGTAAAAAAGCAGCTCCTATGGATTAGTTTAGAAGAACAGAATTTATTTTCCAATCAATAGATCCTCAACTGCCTTTGATAGAGCTATACCAACGGAGGATCTGACCCTACATGAGAGGAGAAAGATTTCATTTTAGTTTTTTTTCCTAGTTGTATCTCTATGCATGAGAATGGACTAAAAGGCAGACACTAAAAGAATGCCTGATGCAAGTATTGGTTGTCACTAGCACATTAGTATAACCTACAAAATGTGGAGATCTGTAACCTAAAGTTAGGTATTTATTTGCTGTCATCTTGGGGAGCACAGTGTATGTGTGTGTATGGGGGGCAGGCTTCAAATGGATGGAATTTGTGCTGCTAATTCCCCCCCAAATTCTGTCCTGTGCTTTCCTTTCAGTCCTTGTCTCTGCCCAAATAGCTAATTCTCCCTGCTAAAATAGCTTAAAAACATGACAGTCACAAGACAGTCTTTTCCCCTCAACTGAAATTCATTTTAAAACAATAAACTATGTAACTGGATTTATGTTTCTATTATAAGTTAAAGTTCTATTCCTGGCAGTGGAGATGAGGGAAATGGGGTACTGGAAAGCAAAAATATAATTCTTCTCTTGACTTTAGTCCCTTCAACTTTCCCTCCTTTGCTACACATTACACAGTGATTCAGTGCAAAGGCAATACATGCAGAGTCAGAAAAATCTGAATTTTCCATGTATTTACATTAGGAGTATTTGTATATATATTGGTCAGGTGTTGGGGACCAGCCTGCCTGTACCTCTGCTAAAAACCCTCAGACAACTGATGAAACAGGATTTCCCTGCTGCTTGTCAAATACAAAATGTTGTGAGGAACATGCTTTCCTGTAGGGGAAATATGAGATCAAGTGACACCCTCCCCCACTCCCGTGATGTTACATTATTCCAAATATCGATTACAGCACAACTCCAACCTCTTGGGCTAGATTCAAGAATAAATTCAGGAATAATTCCATTTAAGTCATTGGAGTTACCAACTGCTGCTAATGGGAGCTGACAGAATACCCGGTACCACCCCTGCATTGTCCATAGTGCAATCCAACAGATCAAGATGCATTGGGTGATCTTATCCGCATGGAAGGTTTCTGAAACTCTTACCATTGCTTTTGTACCCATACAGTTCCACTGGTGACACACAACAGGAGCACTAGTGTAGTTCATCTGCTGGCATTTTTATCGCTATGCTGACAACCCTCAGACCAAGTCTTGATGGTAGAATGGTAAAACCACCAGTGATTCATCTCAGCTAGGGTTCTCACCATTGCTAGCATGATGCTGGTGTTCATAGGTGACATCAAGCAGGTCTGACTGATGGACAATCACAGATTTCGGCCAGGTCTACACTATAAATGTACATCTGTATTGTAGTAGGAAGAGAGCCTGAGAGATAAGCCCTTGTATCAGAGGCCTGGTATGAGGCCTGAGCTAAAGTAGTGGGCAAGCTATACTGATATAAAGCAAAGTTAGAAAAAGTCAGGCTGTGAGCAAACGTCAGGCTCTGCCTGCTTGCAAGCTCACAGAATCTGGCAAGAACAGGGCTGATATTGCAGAAACACACATTCCTAAGAAGTGCTAGGCACAGAGCACTCTTGCAAACACATTTCAGAAGAGTGGTACCAGAACACCTGATATCAAGGATGGTACAAAAACATTCCCCAAGGATAACAAGAACACACTGACCTCTCCTAAAAGATAAGGTCAGGGTGACAGTATGATGAATAGAGATGTTTGGCTCAAACCAACATGTTCAAGGAGATGGGTAATAGTTAGTTACTGCCCCCTGACGTGGCTAGTTATGTCAGAGGGGCAGTACGTAACTTGTTTGTATCAGGGTATAGAGAGGTATCTCTGAGAGAGTGTCTTGGTCCAGCTGAGGGGAGAATGAAAAAACCCACCATTCAATGAGCTGCATCCATTGTCACAGGCATACATGTGTTAGTAGGCTCGTAGAGTCTGCCAGGTGCTATCACTGTGCTTTGTCAAGAATAAACCTGGCCCGGTGCCTTTGTACCTTAACGGATCTTGTGGTCATTTGGCGGTTAGCTCAAGGTCTACTGTGCCAGCTGTCTGCGCAGAGCTGGGGCAGCACACAGGGAGAACACAGGCACGCAGCCGAACATCTAACAAGTATAACTACATTGCTCAAGGGTGTGAAAAATCCACCCCCCTGTGTAACACAGTTATATCAATTCAACCCTGGTGTAGACAGTACTATGTCAACAGGAGGGCTTCTCCCATTGACATAGCTACCTCCTCTTGGGGAGGTGGATTAACTATGCCGATGGAAGAAACTCTTTCATCAGCATAGTAGCATCTTCATTGAAGTACTGCAGCTGCACTGCTGCAGTGTTTTAAGTGTAGATCTTCCCTAGATTAAAGCCAATGAGGGTGCTAAGCACTCTTCTTTCAGGTTAAATGGAAGGACCAATCAAACCCCTTTATGGAGTGAGATAGCAGGAAACAATAGAAACCACTGTCCAAGTCAATGGGACCAAATGGGAAGTCCTGATCAGAAGCTTAGTTCTGTGGGCTGAGGGGCTCCCCGATTGCAGATACAGAGGCTAAGAGATTCTTTTGGCAAGCAGCACATGTATTAGAAGGAGAGAGAGAGAGAGCACAGTCAGCAAAATAAACAGTTGTGACCATTGCTCCGAGAGGGAGCAGAGAGACAAAGATCCTTGGGGCATAACACTGACTGGAAGGACAGACTTAGAAATTGTGAGCAAAGAAACTGCCTGCTGTTTGTTTCCACTGTGTCCCAGAAACAGGACTTTGAGTACATTCTTTGCAAATTAACAGGATTGAATTAAAGAATATACCTGTCTCTCATCATCCATTTTGCCTCCCAATGGGAACAATCCTTCAGAGCAACAGGTGATGAATTCCCTAAACCCTACATATTCTTCAGCCTGACTGAGGAAGCTGTGGCTTTGCAAAAGTTGATGTTCCAGGAAGAGGCTATGCCGTTGCTGTGCCAGCTAACCAGAGTGCGTATTCAGTTATGCTGCCTCAGTCAGTTAGTCAAGCAAGGAAAACAGAGGCTTCTGTCTTATTTGGACCTAAGAATACTGTGTTAACGAGCTGTCATTATTTCAAATAGAAAGTCTGACCCATGAAACTGTTTAGTAACTTATATTAGGCTGTCCTGTTTATGACCCATGTGTTATCTTGCAACAGTGCCTATAAATAATGTTGCCCCGAATATAGTTAGGTCCAATACTGTGTTAATCCTGGAATCCTAGCTTAGTAATGTTATTGGAACAGTGCTTCTCTTTCTTTTCTCGAAGGAAGAAAAATCAGAAAGGAAAAAAAAATGAATATGATAAGGTTTCTCTTTTCCATCCTAACTTATTTTTGTCAAGCACAGTAAGTTGTTTGTATTCCGGAAAACTGGCCGCTGCTAGCTGGTGAGCTCATTGCTGTTTGTTCTCTGAAGAGACACTGAGCCAGATGTGCAGCCTGCGCCAATCAGTGAAGCGTCACTGGAGTAAATAGAGCTATGCTAAATTACACCAGCTAGCGACTGATATGTACTCTCAGCTATTGCTGCTGCTGAGCATTCCAACATGGAAGCCCCTGCAGAAGCAGTTTGCAAGCGACAGATAAAGCAGCAATTATCCAGGAAAGAACACGGTGAGAGTCCCCAGTGCACAGAGGGAAGAACCTACAGTTCAAGGATATGTTGTGAAGGGGCTGGGGGGTAGGAGTCTAGTTACACCAGTGAGCTTGCTTGGCTCCTGGACAGTCTTCAAAAGGAAAAAAAAACAAACAAACAAAAAAAATCACCCACATATGGCTACGCTCTGCCTGGCTAACACAGTCCTGCACTGGAGTGTAGAGGGACACCAACCAGGAGGGCATCAGAGGAATAAAACTTCAGAGATCAGAATGCCTTGATATGCTCATTGGTGCACTCAGGCTGTGGGGAACAAGGTAGGGTACAAGCTTCTTCACCTTGTGAAGAATGCAACATACTTCCGCCCAGGCATGAAGGTGAGGGAAAGTAGAGTCCCAGCCCTGCTTACTCCCCTTCTCCGTGGGAAGCACATTTCAGGAGCAGCTCTGTACTCCCACAAGGGCACAGGCTGCCCTACTGTCCAGACCTGATGTGGCACCAGGAGATATACAGAAGCTACTTGTTCCTTTCAACAGCTCAGCTGCCGAAGAGCTGGACAGAACCTAGCCCTGAATGGGTTTTTGTTATTCTTGTTTTTAAAAAATGGTTTACCTTTATTATTAATACCAGACTATTAAAAACACAGATAGAATTGTAAACAGATTTTTTTCCTGTGTTTGGGCTGTGTGGTTACGTTCTGTGTTTGTTAGAAGCCTGTGTGGTCAGATGCACTGCCTAGCATTTATGATCTAGCAAGATACTATTGGATGAGGTTTTTTAACATTGCCAAAAATTAAACGTAGAAAAAAAAGTTTTAATTGAATTAAAAACCAATTCATAGTCATTAGCCATGCAGATTTGCTTTCCATTAATATGCCAGCATTTGAACTTCAAATTTGCCTTCACAAGTATGCACAACTAATATAGCTCCCTTGCTAGAATATTCACCGGAAAGCAAACACAAAAGGATAACGCAATTGAATTTATTTAAAATCAATGGCACCTGTGATTTTTATCCAATTCCTGCACTGAAACAACATTTACGACAGCGCAGAAATGGGGTTAATATTGCTACATTGTAGCATGACAGCACCAATCTGCAGCATTATGTAATATGACAGTGTCATGATGTTGCATCCCAGTGTGGTGACACAAAGTGAGTAAGTCATGATAAATAATCACACTTTTTGTGTAGGATTGGAAGGGACTGCAAGAGGTCACCCAGTCCACCCCCCTGTGCTGAGGCAGGATTAAGTATACCATTATGAACTGGGTTAAACCTTGTTTTGGGCTAAGTTAAAACCTCATTGAAAATTAAGCATGTACCTGCCCTTCATTTAAGACCGTTGTAAGAGACAGTTAGTGGGACACACCTAACACAAGGCATAGTGGAGTTTTACCAGAAACCAGAGGTTTGGGGCTGTAACCTACAAGAGTATTCTTTTGGTTCCAATCCCTCTTGCGTTCAGAGAAGCAGAACCTCACACGTTCCTTGTAAATAAACAAGATTGCAAAGAAAAAGCAGATTCCACCATCAAGTTAGACTCCCAACTGGACCATCTCCAGAGCCCTGAACTTTGACTAGCCACTCAGGTCCAAAAGGGGCAACAATACCTAGACCGTCTCTGTCTAACCTGTTCTTAAAAGTCTCCAGTGATGGGGATTCCACAACTGTCCTAAGTAACACGTTCCTCTGCTTAAGTATCCTTATAGCTAGAAAGTTATTCCTAATATCTAATCTGAATCTCACTTGCTACAAACTAAACAGATTTCTTCTTGTCCTACCTTCTATAGCCATGGAAAACAATTGATCACCATCTTCTTTTTAACAACCTTTTACATATTTGAAGACTGAAGTCCTCTTGCAGCTCCCTCATCTCCAGGCTAAACATGCCCCAATTCTTTTAACCTTTCATCACAGGTCATGTTTTCATCATTTCTGTTACTCTCCTCTGGACTCTCTCCAGTTTGTTCACCCCTTTTTTGAAATGTGATGCCCAAAACCGGACACAGTTCTCTAGTGGAGGCCTCATCATACAGTGGTAAACTATGTATTTTGGCTTCCAAATATACTGAAAAATGCTCTAATTAGTAGAGCTGGTCAAATATTTTTTGATCAGAAAACAGTTCAAACAGTTTTCCATCAGAAAATGCAGTTTAATCAAAATTGAATCATTTTGCAGGAACACATCGATTCTGACAAAGTTTCCAACAGGGAAGATGTCAAATAATTCTGACTCCCATTTCATCTCACTTCTTTTTGTTTGGCTTATATTACGTTATACAATAACATTTCAATGTTATCAAAATGATTACATGGTTGAACATGAAAAGATTTTATATTTGTTTTGTTGAAAATTTTGGCTCTTTGTTCCAAGTTGGAGCAAAGACATCTGAAATTCCCACAGAATGGAGATTCTTGTTTCTGATCAGCTCTAATAATTCGTCTCCTAAAAGCACTTTCAATTCCTTAGTCTACAACAGATTTGTTGAATAAACTCGCACAATTCACATAAATACTCTGTACCTCAGAGCTTTTCTAGACTAGAGAAATGTGTAAATCTTGAAACTATATACAGTAGAGGTGTGACTGTAGATAGATGGCATTGGCACAGTGTCTACATTAGGACGTTGCACCATTAATTCACACCAGCGAGCACTCCCCTGAGGTAGATAAGCTTTCAGTTTTCTCTGCTGTAGTAAAACAAGGATAAAAATGCTCCAGAGAGCTGGTCAGAAAGTTCTGATGAAAAACAGTTTTTCCAGCTAGCTCCAATCCCCTGAGCTATAGGAGCACAAATGTAATCCCCTCTAAAGATGGTAGGTAACTGTATTGTCTCTTTATACTTTTCTGTGGTAGAGAGTTCACAAACCTACTGTACTAGGTGAGAAAATAGGCAAGGAAAAGGTAAGGAAGTTCAGTGACTCTGTGCAATTCCAGAATTAAAACCACTGAAATGGCTAATACACAGGAACAACAATTCCCTACCAATGGATAGGGTGTGCATGCACTTGCATGTGACAACACATGGGGGAGGGTGCTGAATGGCTGATGGTATTTAAGTATAGTTGTCAAAATGTGTTCTTTTCAGCTGCCTGTGAACCATAAGGATGTTACAGCTTCAGCCTCCACAGCTGAAATGCACCCCCTAGTTGTTAGGGTTCCCCTCTGGGAACACAGACAAGAGCTGCGGGTTTAGATTGGTTTTCCAGCTTGACTGAAGACTTCTCCGATTAAATAATGCTCTGCATATGTGTTATCAAATGCACCTTGGTGAAAGCACTTCACCTATTAAGAGCATTAGCAGATATTACTCATACAAAGAACAGAAGCTAGTGAATATTGTACATATATTAGGATACCAGACATTAACTACACTGAGTTTATGCAGCACATCTTCCCACAGCTTGCCTTCTTTAAATGCCTTCCTTGAAGTGGCAGGCTTCCATTGCACAGCTACCTGATAGAGATGCAAGCAGGCAGAGACTCTTGAAGTTGTAGCTCAGTGCTAGCCATATGTTATTTGCAGTTGCAGAGGACTTACCTATTAAAATTCAGAGCAGCTGTGTTCAATGATAACTGCATACGACCAGCATTACTTCTTTTCCTGGGAGCCATGCCATTGTCAACTATCAGGTGAAACAGCAGCCAAAGGGAAAAAGTCGCAGACAGGTGAAAGACAGACATGAAACCCCAAGGACTGGTTTCAACTGTAACATTTATTCAGCTCAAATAAAAAATTTGGAGACTGCTTAGAGCAAATACTATTTATCTAGAAGTCCTGTCCACACTATTGTGTTAAACTAGCCTGATTTTCAGAATGGTTTCACTTCACTGTATGTTAAATGAAACAGCTCTGAAAACCAGTTTGGAATTTCCCTTTCTAGCAGCCATGCCACATGCGCTAATCTAAAGTAGAATCATGTCGGGACTCATATCACACAGCTCCAATAGAATTCAGGAACCAGTGATAGTACAGTTGAAACGTGTCATGTGGATACAAGACAGGCTCTCAATTTTTATTAGGTGTTACTGTGAGGCATTCTTCCACACAGAACAGGATCAGCCTCTTCCTGACAGGTCCTCATCACCTTCCCCATCTTTAAAGACTATAGCACTATGGTATTCTCATCTCAACCATACTCCCATGTTTCCTCAGTTCTGGTTGCATCTCAGCCCACCATGCTTTGTTGGAGGTTGATCCTCTGCTGCTGTCGGAGGGGCCAAGAATGGTCTGCCTGCCTGCCTTCTGCCCATCATACCCCTTTTAAAAATGGAGGTCAGAACTGGAGATTGGTCCAGGTCAGAAGAGGTCAAATCTGCCAGTATTTGGGGTGCATATAGATCTGGGGTCCCAGGTCAGACTACTTTAAAAAGCCAGCTGCCACAGCCACACTGCTATTTTTAGCATGGTCTCTCTCTTGAGTGGAGCTAGTGCATGCCTCCCAGCTGCAGTGCAGACATACCTAAACATACAAGCGTGAAATGCTTCAGAACAGCTAGGCACAGACAATAATCACCAACTGGATTGTATTAATGTCTGGGAATCTTCTTGTCGTGTTACAGAGAGTATCTCAGGCCTGGTCTACACTAGGAGTTTATGTTGAATTTAGCAGCGTTAAATCGAATTAACTCTGCACCCGTCCACACCACGAAGCTATTTAGTTCGACATAGAGGTCTCTTAAATTCGACTTCTGTACTCCTCCCCAACGAGGGGAGTAGCGCTAAATTCGACATGGCCATGTCGAATTAGGCTAGGTGTGGATGGAAATCGACGCTAATAGCTCCGGGAGCTATCCCACAGTGCACCACTCTGTTGACGCTCTGGACAGCAGTCCGAGCTCGGATGCTCTGACCAGCCACACAGGAAAAGCCCCGGGAAAATTTGAATTCCTTTTCCTGTCTGGGCAGTTTGAATCTCATTTCCTGTTTGGACATCGTGGCGAGCTCAGCAGCACTGGCAACGATGCAGAGCTCTCCAGCAGAGATGGCCGTGCAATCTCAGACTAGAAAGAGGGCCCCAGCATGGACTGATCAGGAAGTCTTGGATCTGATCGCTGTGTGGGGCAATGAGTCCATGCTCCGTGCTTTCCGAGCTGCGCTCCAAAAGACGGAATGCAAAGATCTATGAGAAGATCTCTAAAGCCATGGCAGAGAGAGGATACAGCCGGGATGCAACGCAGTGCTGCGTGAAAATCAAGGAGCTGAGACAAGGCTACCAGAAGACCAAAGAGGCAAACGGACGCTCCGGATCCCAGCCCCAGACATCCCGTTTCTACGAGGCACTGCATTCCATCCTAGGTGCGGCCGCCACTCTGAGGATGGGATATTGTCGACGGCCGGTTCCTCGGACATGGTAGCGGACGGGGAAGATGAGGAAGGAGATGAGGAGGACGAGGCAGTCGACAGCGTTTACAACGCTGATTTCCCCGACAGCCAGGATCTCTTCATCACACTTACAGAGATCCCCTACCAACCGTCCCCAGCCGTTAACCCAGACACAGAATCAGGGGAAGGATCAGCCAGTAAGTGTTTTAAACATGTAAACATTTATTTTTAACAGAACAGGAATATTAAGAATGGCTTTTTCATGATTACTTTGCCCTAGGCCCTTAACTGTTCACTCCCTGGCAGTGCAACTACTTAAAAAAAAAAAATCAAACAATGTCCGGTGTAGCATGATTGTTCTGACCAAGCAGTTCTACTGTTTAGTCCCTGCCAGTGCAGCTACAGTAAAATCCGGTCTATATGTCCGGGGATAGAGCTGAAATCCTCCATTGACATCTCCACGAAGCTCTCCTGGAGGTAATTGGAAAGCCTTTGCATCAGGTTCCTGGGGAGAGCGGCCTTATTGGGTCCTCCGTAGTAGGAAACATTTCCACGCCAGGAGAGAAGCAAGTACTCCAGGATCATTGCCCTGCAGAGCATGGCGGCATACGGCCCTGGTCTTTGCAGGCTTTCCCGAAGCATCCTTTCTTTTTCCATCTTGGAAATCCTCATCAGAGTGATGTCGCTCATGATGACCTGCTTTGAATTAGGTAGGGGAATGTTAGTATTGGGACTGCTTGCCTGTTCCTTTACAGAACTGTAACCGGCGGTTTACAGCCACGTGGTGGAGGCGGGAGAGGGGCAGCATACAGGGATCTTTCCCTGGGACAGCCGCAAGGGGGTGGGACAGGGGCAGAGTTCATGCTTGCCAGATTGCTGGCAGCAGGGACTGGCATTGCTTTCAATGTGAAAGGAGGCCAGTGCAACTATCAAAGTTTTAAGCAGCCACAAGTATAAGGCTTACCATGTCGGCCTGCTACACAAATTCCGGTGTCCTGCCCCGCTTCTCTGATCTGCACTGCAAGACCCCAGGCACTGAATGCGAGGGCCGAAAATTCGACCTTGTCCTGAGTGCGCATGTGATAGGTGCTGTGCATGGTCTTGTTCACAGAGAAAGACTATGTTCTTTGTTCACAACGAAATTTATCTTTGTGAGGAATTCACTCCCTTTTTCCCATTCCCACAGCTGCGAATGTATCACAACATAGCCTGGCATCACACACCCAGAGGATAGCGCAGATGAGGCGTAGGAAGAAGAGGACATGGGAGGACATGTTCTCCGAACTTATGGGCTGCTCCCGAGCCCAGGCAGCCCAGCAGACACAGTGGAGGGAGAACTTGTCCCAAATGCAACGAGCACACATGGAACGGGAGGAGAGGTGGCGGCAGGAAGACCAGCAGGCGACTCAAACGCTGCTTGGACTAATGCGGGAGCAAACGGAGACGCTCCGGCGCCTTGTCGATGTTCTGCAGGACCGGAGGCAGGAGGACAGAGCCCCGCTGCAGTCTATCTGTAACCGCCCTCCCCCGCCACCAAGTCCCATACCCCCCTCACCCAAAGTCCAAAGAAGGAGGGGCGGCAGAGTCTGTGAAAACTCTCACTCCACCCCTGCAGACTGCTCAAGCACCAGAAGGCTCTCATTCCCCAAAATTTGAAAAGTCCTTTCCTTCCCGCCTCACCCAAGCCCCCGTCCAAGTTTCACCCCCCAGTTTCATGTGTAGTTGTTAATAAAAAATATGTTTCTGTTCATTATTGTTTCCATCATTTTCTTTAGAGGAGAGTCTGTCTGAAGGGGGGGAAGGGGGTTGGTAATTGGACAGGACAGCAGCAGGGCACACACACATTGCAGTCACTAGTTACCCTGGTCAGTCTGGGAGGTGGTTTTAGTGTTCTGTGGGGGGTGCTCTGTGACTTTGTGGCGGGGGAGGGCAGTTAGAGATCTTATGCAGCGGTCCTTATCCTGGATCACAGAGCCACACAGCAGGGGATCTGTAACCGTCCTCCCCCTGCCACAAAGTCACATAGCCCCCCCCCACACACACACAGTCCCGAACAGGACGGGTGGCAGGCTCCGTTCAAACCACCAGTCCACCACTGCGGAGCCTGTCATTCCTGGAGTTTAGAAGCATCATTTGCATCACTACACTACACCCGCTCCCCACCACAGTCTGCGTCCCAGGTTCAAAACTTTCCCGCGAAAACAGTAATAAAAAAAATGGTGTTCATTAACAAAATTCAAGTCATTTTATTTTTAAACGTGTTTTGGAAGGGGGGGAACGGGGTATGTAAATGGAGAGTATACTGAAGATTTAGTGGGTAAAGAAACGGGGGCAGGTTCAGCTTCTCTGTACAAACTTAAAAGTCACAGGTTACCCGGCTCACTCAGGAACCTAGCTTTCAAAGCCTCCCGGATGCACAGCGCGTCCCGCTGGGCTCTTCTAATCGCCCGGCTGTCTGGCTGGGCGTAATCAGCAGCCAGGCTATTTGCCTCAACCTCCCACCCCGCCATAAAGGTCTCCCCCTTGCTCTCACAGAGATTGTGGAGCACACAGCAAGCTGCAATAACAATGGGGATATTGGTTTCGCTGAGATCATAGCGAGTCAGTAAGCTTCTCCATCTCCCCTTGAGACGGCCAAAAGCACACTCCACCACCATTCTGCACTTGCTCAGCCGGTAGTTGAAGAGTTCTTTTTCAGTGTCCAGGGCGCCAGTATAGGGCTTCATGAGCCAGGGCATTAGCGGGTAGGCTGGGTCCCCGAGGATCACTGTAGGCATCTCCACATCTCCAAGACTTATTTTGTGGTCCGGGAAGTAAACACCTTCCTGCAGCCGTCTAAACAGACCTGAGTTCCTGAAAACACGAGCGTCATGAACCTTGCCTGGCCATCTGACGTTGATGTTTGTAAAATGTCCCCTATGGTCCACCAGTGCTTGCAGCACCATTGAAAAGTAGCCCTTTTGGTTAATGTACTGGCTGGCCTGGTGGTCCGGTCCCAGGATAGGGATGTGAGTTCCATCTATAGCCCCACCGCAGTTTGGGAATCCCATCGCGGCGAAGCCATCTATGATGACCTGCGCGTTTCCCAGGGTCACTACCTTTGAGAGCAGTACCTCAACGATTGCGTTGACTACTTGCATCACAACAACCCCCACGGTAGATTTGCCCATGCCAAAGTGGTTCGCGACTGACCGGTAGCTGTCTGGCGTTGCAAGCTTCCAGAGGGCTATGGTTACTCGCTTCTGGACAGTCAGGGCTGCTCGCATCTGGGTGTCATTGCGCTTCAGGGCAGGGGACAGCAACTCACAAAGTTCCATGAAAGTCCCCTTTCGCATGCGAAAGTTTCGCAGCCACTGTGATTCATCCCAGACCTGCAGCACTATGCGGTCCCACCAGTCCGTGCTTGTTTCCCGGGCCCAGAATCGCCGTTCCACAACATCCATGACCCACTGCCACCGTGATGTCCTCGGCGCTGGGTACCATGCTTTCTGACAGGTCTGTGCCACTCTCAGACTTCAGGTCCTCACCGCGCTGCCGTAGCCTCCTAGCCCGATTTCTCAGCATCTGCCTCTGGGAAAGGTGGATGATAAGCTGCGAGGTGTTGACAACGGCCACAACTGCAGCGATGGTAGCAGCGGGCTCCATGCTCGCAGTGCTGTGTCGTCTGCGCTGTCACTGACCAGAAAAGTGCGCGAACTGATTTCCCGCCGGCGCTTTCAGGGACGGAGGGCGGTAGTGACGGACGGATGACGACAGTTACCCAAAAACACCCTCGACACATTTTTTTAACCCAGAAGGCATTGGCGGCTCGACCCAGAATTCCAGTGGGCAGCGGGGACTGCGGGAACTGTGGGATAGCTGCCCACAGTGCACCGCTTCCAATGTCGATGCTTTCCCCGTTAGTGTGGACTCACAAAGTCGAATTACCGTCCTTAGTGTGGACACACACGTTCGACTTTGCAATATCGATTCCACATATTCGATTTAAGTAAAATCGAACTACTCTCGTAGTGTAGACATACCCTCAGACTCCCAAACCTCTCCATTTAAATCCATACCAAACACCCTGCTTGCACAAGGCCTTCAAACAATAACCATGCCCATTTAAGCACCATATTGCCACTCCTGTCTCCAGACTAAGATACCACCCCATTCTCCAAGACCCTTCGTACACTGTTATCTGGCATTTATCTTTAAAATTGTAAACTCCCAAGAGCAGGGACCATGACTTCATCTGGGTCAGTATTTAACCAATAAATACCTTATGAACCTAGGAATTGACGGACACATCAGATCTGTGGTCTGTCTAATCTAGTATCCTGTCTGACAGCAAGCAGTTCTAGATGCTTCAGAGGGAGATGTGAGAACCCCACAAGTAGGTAGATGTTGGATAATCTACCCTCTAAATCCCTGAAGCAGGAGGTTAGATCACGATTGTTCATAATGATGCCCACACAGGTTTAGTGGACAATGGCCTCACATCAGAACCTTTGAGCAGTCATTAAAAACAATCAATGAATCATCCTCCACTCTCGGTAAGTCCTGAGCAAAACCAACAGGAGTAATTTACACTTTGTTTCCTACTCTTTGGAGTTAGACATCCAGCCCCTGCATTTGCTACCCCTCTGCCTCCATACTATAGCTCCCCAGTCCATCCAACTTTCCCAGCACGTAGGAAGGATATTGTTTAACATTGTGTGTGTTAATTAGGAACATTTTGGGGCAGCCTTTCTTCTATGGCCTTATGCTAACAGGACACAGAAAGCCATGCTGCAGACTGACAATGAAAACTCCTTAGCTTTTTTAGCTCTCACTGTGAGCTTTATCACCTCACTGTGCCTGCATCAGACAAGCAAGGAAAATAAGAGTCCTTCGTCTGTGCCTTATAGGCAGGGCCCAGCATTGTTGCTCATACAGCAATTCACTATCAGTTCAGAGAATTTTGTAAGGAAAGAGGTAGGAACCAAGAAGTGGGTTTAGAGCAAGAGTAGCAATAAAGGCAAATCAAGTGAACAATTAAGCTAGTCATTGCAAAGCATGACTCATGTCAGAGCATAACATGCATGTTGAGAAATGCACTAAGTCTAAGAATATATATTGGTTGGGAAGGGAAGGAAAATGCTAATTATAAGTTTGATCTCTTACCTTGCTTGGCTTTTAATATAAAGACCTTTGCCTTGCAAGCTCAATAATGATCCCACCTTGCCCAAGTGATATTTAAACAAAGTTCTACTGCAATCCTATAATAGACACAAAGGTTCAAATGCCTAGGACAAGCTGAAGGCACTTCAAGGCCTTCAAAGCATCAACTTTCTTAAAAATAGGAGGAGGATCCACTTCAGAGGACTTGATTTTCATGAGATGCATGACTAACCAAGAAAGGAAATTTGAGGCAGCAGCATGGAAGAAAGGATGGGACATCAGTCCTGCTCTCATATTCTAGTGATGTAGGATGTGGAAAACAAGTTAAAAAAATGCAACATGCTAATTATGCATCATTTCCTTTAGTATCTCTGACTACCAACTTCCTCTTCCACACTGTTCTTCAACTGTACACATACAGAATAAATATACCAAATAGAAAGGTATGTTAATGGATACATTTCTAAAAATCTCTACATTTCTAAACAATGTCTGGTCTGACAAGATCTCTACTTTTGCAGTGTGCTCTCTGGTAAACACATACTCAATAAAAATGGAATTAAAGTTATAATTTATATATATATAGGTAAGGTTCAGATCTAGGACTTATAAATAGTGAAAGAAGATGGATCAGCTTTTCTTATATGGGTCATTACAGTTTTACTACACAAATACTGTAAATCAAGCACTGGTATGTTCCAGTGTTCACGCCAAGTCAACAATTTTATAACCTATATTGTGGCCCTAGTCTTTTGTGAAGGATGCTGTGGGGCAGTTGTATCATGTTACCTTATTGCATTAATTGGATGCAAGTGCTCTGACTTGAAGAAAGAAGGTTATTTCTGGTTTTACAGTGATCTTATATGATCTGATTGACTTATTTGTTTAGCAATGTAGCTGTTATGTATACAATACAATGTAAACCCAATTTTATAGAAGTCTTGGGAGACATCCAAACCTTTATAAAAAAATGAAGTGTTTGCATAATCAGGGTACCGCAGCTACAGCCTAAAGAACTGGCTAGCTAATCAGAAGTTGGCTGACTGGCCACCAAGGAGTTTAGAAATAAACTTTGCTATTGCAGATCTTAGGCAGTTTTCAGAAGCTTTGATCTGTGACATGAAGGACATAGTACTACTTCGGTAACCAAAGACTAAGAGACTGAAGTCAATGGGACACGCAGGTGCCGAAACAGGTGATTGATAATGCCTCAGATTGGGTGTCCAAAATTGCAGACACCCCAAATCAGTTGCCATTTTGAAAATCTTGGCCTTAAGTGCCTTGTATGCCTCAGTTTCCCCATCTGTAAAACAGGAACAACAACAGCAACCCTTATTTATCCCCTGGGATGGGATGAGAGTGGAAGGGAGGTTTAATCATTGTTTGAAAAGCATTTTGATACTGTTAGGTGACAGGCACTATGAGTGTGAAGCCCTCTGTGGTTATCTATTATGCTAAAGAAGGGGTAGGCAACCTATGGCACGCATGCCAAAGGCAGCATGTGAGCTGATTTTCAGTGGCACTCACGCTGCCCGGGTCCTGGCCACTGGTCTGGTAGGCTCTGCATTTTAATTTAATTTTAAATGAAGCTTCTTAAAAACATTTTAAAAACCTTATTTACTTTACATACAACAATAGTTTAGTTATATATTATAGACTTATAGAAAGAGACCTTCTAAAAACGTTAAAATGTATTACTGGCATGCGAAACCTTAAATTAGAGTGAATAAATGAAGACTTGGCACACCACTTCTGAAAGGTTGCCGACCCCTGTGCTAAAGAATGCACTATTTTTCCTTCAAAGAAAGGACTGAATTGCTCTTGAAAGAGCATTTGCTAAATATAATAAGTTCATAGGAGTAGCAGTTCAAGATGGAAGAGACCCATTAGGCCACTGAGCCCACACCTAACACCTTAAAAACAAGATACACAGCAGCCCCCAAAATGTAACATCTCAGATTTTGATAAGTTAAATGAGCTAGGGTTAGTAACAAGGGCCAGAAACTCAAGCTTAGTCAAACAGGTGCATGCTTGGCTTTTCAGAGCATAGTCAAAGAGCCAAGGAGCTTCCTACATTCAAGGTTTTAACTGAAAACCATGGGCGTAGATTGGGGTGTGTGTGTGTGTGGGGGGGGAGAACAGAAAGGAGTATGGTTGACCCCCAAACTGCAAGCCTTGGACAGGCATGTAAATTGCCCCCCCCCGCCCTGACTGGAGCTGCTGCCGCGCACTCCCCTCCCCCAAATATAGAAGTCAAACTATGCCAATGCACTTACTCCTAATGTGGGCTTTGATTGACACCAGTAAAATTCTGCACAGAGTAAGTGCACCATATGCAATGAAGATCCAAGGAGCCAATTGGAGATGAGACCTTTGTCCTATACACAAAGGATTCACTTCAGCATCCACTGGACTACATCTGCCTTGGAGGTGGAAAACCGCAGGTGCTTAGCAGAGCACAGCAATGCTATGCAATAATTTTAGGACAGGAAGTTAAGAAAATTTGAATTTCTATCACCTTCCAGTTTACACAGAATGATTTCTTCACTGCCCCCAAAATGACACGTTTGACAGTGCAACATATTCCACAGCAAGTATCTGTGGCACATCATTAGTCCAACTGGAAGGGCACCAACTTAAATGGTGACTAATACAAACACTACATGAAACAAAGATCAGATTACTAACTGCACTAGCATTCTTTCCTCTTCTTCCAGAGTGGGGCAATTTCTAATCAGTGACATATATTTTAGTAATTTACTAAATGGAGGCACACAAATCAGTTTAGGATCATGCTCTCTGGTTAAGGCTTGTGGTGACTTAAACACTCTGTATCCCTGCCTTATATCACACGGCTCAGAAGAACAAATGAGCTGTGTGATCTCTCTAGCATGCAGGGTAAACTCACAACATCTGGCTAAGCAATGAGATATGCTCCCATCAGAACCTCATCATGCAAAGAGCTTGCAATTAATCCAATCTGTTTTACCTCAAAACTGCCATAGCTCAGTCCCACTGTTATAGTCCTTGTTTTGTTTGTTTTCTTTTCATAGTCGGTATTTAGTTTCTTCATAAAATAGAGTCTAAGCGAGGGAGGGCTCTTTTTTGGGAGGGGAAAAATCAGTGTCAGATGGCAAGAAAGCAGATATGTAGGAATGCAGGAGGACAAGAATAAATAAAATTACACGCAAAACGGTGTTAAAAGAACATTATTTAAGGTTGCAAAGTCAAGCACTGGCATAATTGTGATTACCCATTCATCTTTAATCTGGCTCCAAACAAAACTCAACACCCCAAAATAAAAAATCAGCTAAGTCCAACACAATGCTCTGCTGTTGGCAAGCCACTCCCAGCCCTACCTGACTGGAGTCTTGTTCCCATGGTGTCTCAAGCTCTTCCCCTTCTTCAGCCTGCAGGTGCCTTCTAGCACTTTCCTGCTGTTTCCTGTTCCTTTCTGTCCCTTTACAGAAGCCAGGTGCCCTCTATCAGCCCCATCATGAGGCTATTAATGAGGCAGACCAGCTCCCTCTTAGAGGGCCCAGTCTAGGGTTGGGCATTTGACTGGTCAATTGACCAGTCAGCTATTTTAAGGCACTAATTTATTAGAAGAGTAACAAAAAAGAATAAGACTTTATGGTCTCCAACAGACTTAGCCTCAGATAGATACTTATGCCTAATTACAAAAAAACAAGTTACCCGAGTGGTTCTTTTCTTAAAAAAAAAAAAAAAAAAAAATTAGCATGAGAATCAAAAATGCAGGACACTGCCTACCATCAGGGCATTCTTGCTGGAATATTTGACTGAGGTCAAACAGGAAGTCAATTGACACTGTTTGACCCATTAATTGACCAGCTTGCCAAGCCTAGCCCAGTCCACCTTGTGACAGGAGCTAACAAAATGTGGTATCATCGAGATGCTGTTCATTACACTTGCATCTCCTTTTCCTCACCTTTTCCTAGCATTTTGTCTTTTTAGATTATAAGCTCTTTGGAGCAGGGACTGTCCGTTCCTATACAACCGTACAGCACCAAGCACATTTTTGGCACTTCCACAATGTTAGTAGCAATACTGAAGAGTATTATTTATTTACTGTATTATCACATCACCTAGGACTCCAAATAATGGACCAGGACCCGGTTGCACTAGGTGCTGTACAAACACTGAAGAAAAAGAGACAGGCCTTCTCCCAAAGAGCTCACAATGTGCATATATGGTAAGAGATGACAGATGGATACCGACAGATGGAGTACAAGGAGAACATGACAATAATACTGAAGAGTTTTGTGATTAAGGCACTGCAGTGGATTATCTGTCTATTGATCTTAGGGACTTCTATGGCCCCCATCACAGTAGTATTTGAGCGCTGTACAATCATTAACGTATCCTCACAACATTCCAGGGAAGTACTATTATCCCACTTTTACAGAGGGGGAACTGAGGCATAGAAAGGCTAAGTGACTTGTCCAAGGTCACAGAAGTAGACAAATTCAACCCAGCTCTCCTGTGTTCCGTGTGTTGCACCGACTTCTTGTGCAACCTTGGATAAGTCACTTATCTCTATTCCTCAGATCCCTCTCTGTAAAAGGGGAATAATAATGTTGTTTCTATTTAGATTGTGGGTAGGGACTGTGTTACGTGTTTGTATGGTGCTCAGCACAATGGTGCCCTGATCTCAGTGGAAGCTGTAGAGGTTACTATAATACTAGTGATAATATGGTATCTTCACCTCACCTGTATCTCCCCCTTTATTGCACAGTGTAAGAGAGCAGAAGCTCTTTAATCAGGTGGAGAAAAAACTGACCAAACTCTAATGTCCTATGTTGCCAAGTAGACGCCCATGGAATTTGTGTTTGCAGGAGTAGAGGCATGCCTACACTGGGGCTGGAAGGGATAAATTCTAGCTTGAGGAGACATACTTTTGCTAGGTCTAATTGAGCTAGCACACTAAAAATAGAAGTTTAGCTACAGTGGCACAAACCAGCAGGAAGGGCTAGCTGCCCCAAATGAGTACCTAGGGTCTGATGATATACTCAGGAGGGGTAGCCCCTCCCACTGCTTGCACATCCATGACTACACTTCTATTTGTAGAGTGCTAACTTGATCAGTACTAGCACAAGTATGTCTCCTTGAACTGGAGTTACACCTCCCAGCTCCAGTATAGACATATCCCAGTACTGCCTAGAAGCATGCAGTGAAGGGGAATCGATGGTGCAAGGCATGGTCCCATGGCAATGCATATAATTTATGAGACAATTTGCCATGTAAAAAGGTAATTACTTGAAAATGCCAACTACTGTAATTCCTATTCAATAGCTTCTGAATATCCTCAGAGAGGGCACAAATGCCAGCAGGGAAGCCTATGGCAGGCCTGTAGAGGAGATAGCCATACAGTTGGCATTTGAAATTATACACAGATCTATGGGTTTAGCACATAAATTTCCCTATAGATCATCCACTTCCAATTCTGCATCACCACTTGCTGAAGGAGCAGGGACTAGGGTCTGGCCTAAAGCTTCTATTCTGAAAATGCTGCATTGTTAACATAAGAGGAATGAAATAGGATTAGCCACGGGTTCTTACGAGGATAGTTTGATGGTTCAAGGCTTATCTTCATTCTGTGAAACATTTCATATTCTAAATATGGCCAATTCTCGCTACTGTATCACAAGTCTTGTGATATTTAGTGGTTCCCCCCCCCCTTCCTAAAATCCCAGTTCCTGGAGTCACGATATGCAAGAATTTCAGCTTAAATTTTTTATATAAGGGTTCTAGCTTTCATGGCTGTGGAGGAAAACTTTCAAGAGTGTCCCCTAAAGGTTAAACAAGCAGAAGGAAATAGAAAGAAAGAATGAACGAACTTAAAATGTATTGTGTTTAAAATGTCATGATTTTCAGAGGCTTGACTTATGATTTTTGGACGTTTGGTGTTGACAATACTGTGGTCTTATTCCAGAATCTAGCGTAGGAGAGTTCTCACTACAAAACATGACACACAAAACAAAAACCTCTGGCAATGTTTTGCTGACACTGGCCATCTTGTCTTGTGGAGAGACTGAGGGATGAACCAGCAAGGAATTATTCCCAGCTACTAGCCTTCCACCCTGAGATAGAGAGAAAAAAGTCTCTCTGTCTCCAAGTCAAGACTGAGGTCACTGAGAGGACATTAAGAGAAAGCAAGTTCATATTGCTGCAGCCAGCACTATAGCTGGCCAGCAGATCAGAGAGGGCGGCTTCCTCCATCCCAAGCCCTGATAATTTAAGAAGATTAGGGGTCAGATCATATCCTGAGGACATTACTCAGTAATGGTTGAGTAGCTTTTCCTTTAAACTGAGGGACTCTTCAAAGTCCCAAGGACCTCAGAAATTTTCTTATGTTTTATCAGATTCCCCCTGACACCCACTCAGGCTAAATTAGGACTTAAAGCACAGCCTGGAGTGCAGGGTGGAAGGCAAGCAGCACTAACCCAGGATCAGAATTGGGAGCCACTGCACCTCAGAGACACGATTCCCTTCTTGCATTCCCTTGGCTGCTGGGAGTTCCAACGTACTGCTGGCCTACACTACGCAACCCATGCTGCCTCAGCTAACTACTCTGACCAGTCCGTAAGAAATGGGTGGAGACAAGGTTCAGCTCATTTCCTGACCCCTTGCTCCATTGAGGAAGTAAGCAGGTGAATAGCTATCCTTACTCCTAGAAGGGCAGACAAAGACCCAGTAGTCTGTATAAAGGGTAAAGGGAGTTTCTTTCTCCCTCACATGGACAATTAGTCCAAGTCAAACCTAGCCCTCGGAGTTTCCAATATGGTAACTTTCATCTTGGGAGGGGAGAAAACTCTCCTCGCCTGTTCTCCCTGAGCAGCTCAGTTGGACACCGAGTATCAAGTTCATTTCAGGTTCAATATTCACTTCAGCTTTTGAAACCATGTTCTCTGCACACAGAACCCCAATGTATTTATAGCCAAATGGTTGTACTATTCCTCTGGGCCTCCCATTGATTTTATTGGGAATTGAAAATCCCACTCAGTCTTTCTGTGCCTCAGTTCCCTATCTGTAAAATGGGGATAAATGCTTCCCTTCCTCAGGGGACTATTGAGAGAATGAATACATTAAAATTACATTTAAATAAATTAAAGTGCTCAAATATTATGGTAATTGGAGCATAGGTAGTGATAGTACGTAGGTAGAGATTCATTTTTGAAAGCGTTCTGTAGACATTATCCAATCAAGTCTCATCATACTCCTGTGAGTTAATTATAGCAGAAATCCAACTAGCCAAACATTTGGGCATCCCCAGAAGTGTAGGTGGAGTACTACGCCCACTTTACATGTGGAGAAACTGAGGCACAGTGGAGCTAAGCAATTTCCCCAAAGATTAGAACTCAGCAGTTTGACTCTAAGCCACACCTGCCAAACCAAGAGACCTCGTTATCTGGCTTTTTACATACATTGTTGGAGAAAATAAGAAGAATGTAAGTATTGTTTCTTTTTAAAAAGGATTCGGTACAATAGTGTTTGAATCAGCGGTCTTAGATTCCAAAGCCTAGCACAGAGACAAGGAGGACAACACAATGTGAACAGAGTTGTTCAAGCAGCTACAGATTATTTATGCACCACATTTCCAGAATCTATCATGTAGAAACACATGCAGTGCTTATAAAATATTAAACAGTTGACATTTTTTCCACTCTGTGAGCTAGGTCTGATATTTCCTGTCTAACATGCATTTGGAAGCGTATTCATATCGTAGGCTTGTCTACAGTCACGTTGCACTCAGTTACTTATTAGGTTTAAAAAAACAAAACAAAACATAACCTGATTTAATTAAACCAGGGCAAACCCCCATTTGGGCACATTTGTATCGGGAAACTTTGCCTATAGTGGTTTAGCTTGCTCCTGTAATGGCTGATCCAGCCCTCCTGAGTTTTGCATCTCAGGTTCTAACTCTTCCAGACCAATATAAACCAGGTTTAAAATTGATTTAGGAATGTCCACATTCACAGTTGCACTGATTTAAAACAGATGTGACTTCCTGTACTGACCAACCCTGTGAGAGAATCTCCTTTTGAGAGACTCCCTCTAGACTGATATCTGGCTTATAAAAAAAAGTGCAGCTAACAAAGGGGTTCCACATCAAACTTTTATTACTGGTACATGGCTGCCTAGCTCCCCTTGGTTTGAGTCCTCTCCCTACCAAACCTAGTTTCTGTTCTGAGATCACTGCCAACATGCCAACCAATTGTGCATTGTCATCTTTTTGGAGCTTATGCTATCGGGAATCCCAGTCTCACAAGATTTGGAAAGCTGCAGGATGTCATTAGCATTATAATCTGCCATCAGGGTCTAATCCATATTGCACCAAATGAGCCTGATTATTCAGGTGCACCACAGCTGTTGGATTAGAGATGAACAGGAGGCTACTGGAGACAATGCACTGAACCTCAGAACACAGGCTGGGCATGAAAATTGTTATTAGTATAGGAAGTTTGAGGATGTTTCTGATGATAAGGGATGCAGAGGTTGCTGGCTGGTACTTCGGAAAGGCTGGAAACCATTGTGCTAATATGCATATTTTTCTTGGTCATTCCATTAGACACCCAAATCAATTCCATCTTGTTTTGGAAAAGCATATTACTCCAATAGGTTACACAGCAGTAAATACACAAGACTAAATGCTTCTGTGAGTCTACAGTGAAAAAGATGCTTTTGGAATGTTTTTCTACATGAAATATTGTGTCCTCTATGACCTTAGTTCAACCCCATACCTACTGTGCAGTGAATCTAGGCTTAGTCACCTCTGCTCCATTTAACTTTCCATTGATCCCAAGCCAGTAGCCTGTTGCAACATACCAAGGTACAATCCAGACTAATGAGCACCTGCCCTCTAACCTGGAGTGCCCTTTACAATGCCTTGCTGCTATAGCCTCCAGCCTGGACTGCTCACAAACAGCTTCCAGCATGCAACTCACTCCCAGCTAGGTCTCTGTGTGTGCTGCAGTCAGCCAGCTGCATCTTGGATCTCACCAACCTTGGTTATACTGCAGGGTAACCCCAACACATTCCCATTCCTAGATTTCCCCTGCAGGAGTGCATGTCCTGTACAGCCCAGCCCTCTCCTGGACAATACAAATTTATACAAAGCCCATTTTTGAAAATAAAAATAAAATGCACAGAATTTGCCACTCCAAATGGAGTTTCCCCAAACACTTCAGTTTAAACACATTGGATTAGATAAAACAAAGAAACAAGTTTGTTAACAAAGAGATTTTAAGTGAGTACAAGTAATGAGGCATAAAAGTCAGAAATGGTTACAAGAAGATATACCGATAGTTTAAATTAGGCACCAGTAGCATTTTAACTGTATCAGATTCTAGCAAAGTTTCTCACCACATGCTTTCAGCAGTCTTACTAACCAGACTTCTTAGGTCAGGATCCCTGGTCCCAGAGTTCAATGAATTTTTCCTTTATAGCTTCTGGTGCCATGAATCCAATGGGCAGGGAGAGAGAGGGGGTCCCTTGGGTTGTTTGTCCCTCCTTTTTATAGTATGTGCCCCTCTTCTTGAAAAACATTTTGCCTCCTGAATCTCAGATGGAAGTCTATGTGGAAGGATGTTCCCTGCTGCTTTTGCCTTACTTATTTGACCATCCTTTGTTTCCCTTCTTGTTTGAAGACTCCATTTACTGTTTAAATGCAAATTAAGTAGAGTACACATTCCTTTGTTTGAGACAGACTGGTTTGCCAACCTCAGTTTGGAACATGTGTTGAGAACACCATACAGTGGAATCTTATAACTTCACACACAATGTTGCCACATACATTTTACCAGGATAAAAATGATCAGCAAATTACAAGTTTTCAAAGGATACCTCACGGTATACTTTGTACAAAGATTACTACAATAGCGTGTGGGATGTGGACACTGGTACATTCTGTTACACCTCTAACTTTTTCTGTGAAGATCTAGTTAGTATCTTTTGAATGTTTTCTCTCCCCATATAAGCAATGGCTTTCAGTGACATTTTCTTTGGCTAGCACTCCAGGATCGGGGGAAGTGTCCTCTAATTACTATGGGTGCGATGGCTTCTCCCTTATCTAATGTCACTGGGAAATAAACTAGCCTCTGGAGCAAAAAGACTAGAGCATCTCATTTGTGGAACCTCAGTTTACTTAATCTTTGTGATCTTGTGGGTTACAGCTCATGCAGAGGGAGACTGCATGTGCATGTCCATGCATGAAACAGCTACCTCTATAAACCAGTGTCTTACATGCATATAGCACCTTTCATCCCACAGCATTTTACATAAATCCTAACACCAGAACCAAATTTCACCTATTCCTGGAATAGGCAGCCACCAACCAGCCACCGTCAAGCATCCAGCACAACATGGCAGGAAGGAGCCATTTTGGCCAAGGACACCTGGGTAAACTGCTACCCATAATATAAGTACCTTAAGAGCATTAAAGTCCAGACCGTACCACAGTTAGGTATTTCATACCAACGACGCTCCAACATAACCTCAGTACCGAAAATGCCTATCAAGTACCTGGGTGTTACAGGAAACCCCAACTCTATTGGCATTGTCTCACACACCCATTAAAGCTACAGTATGTTAAAACCTATAAACCTGTGCTTCGACTCCATGGCAATTATGGACCTGATCAAATGCCCCTTTAAGTCAAAGGAAAGACTCCCACTGAATTCAGTGACTGGGCTTTGAATCTGACTCTAGATTCCTTACAGATGAACAAGTACATAAATTTGCATACATCAAAATTCTGCCTTTGTGTCACCTTGCAGAAAAACACAAAACCCCTCCTAAAAACAACCCCCCCAATCTTTTCCCTCTCCTCTGAGACAGTCTTCAAGATTTCACCTCCATCTGATGCCTCATGCCAACAATAATAAAATGTCCATATAAATGAAAGATTTTGAATAGACACCTGCATAATGAAGAAAAGCAAGATACATAAGCATGTTTGAGAGGTAGTGTGATCCAGTGGGTAGACAAGGCACTGGATGGAGAATCAGGACACACAAGTTGTGTTCCTGGTCCTGCCTGTGACCTTGGGCAAGTCACTTCACTTCTCTGTACCTCTGTTTCCCCTCACACCATTTGTCTGTCTTGTATATTTAGATACAAGTCTAATTCAAAGCCCACTGATGACAATGAAAGGACTCTGATTAGCATTAATGGGTTTTGAATCTGGCCCTTAAAGAGTGGACTGAATTCAGCTTTGGTGTAAGCATGGATAACTCCCACTTAAGTCAACTGTAATTGTGTGAGGGCTGAAATTGGCTAGCTCTCTTTATTTTAATGAGCTGTGGGCATAAAATAGAAAGGTACTTTGTTATGCAGTTTCCCTTCTACAGTTTTATTAACTATGACAAGCAAGTCAAAGTGCATTCAGCTTATTGTTTTAAATACCAAGTGGCAACATCCACATCTCTACTCCAACAGGGGTTCCACCTCGGGTTTGAGTTTTGGCCAAGCTAGCTCACAGGGTATGAGTAGGATTTCTAAAAAGCCTTTTAAAGCCACTAGAGAATGGGAGCCAAAACAGCAGTGAATATTTATTGCCTTTTGGCCCAACTTGTTATACAATTAATTTGATCCAGAAATTGAGTATTTACAGGGTAATTTGCAATCCGTAAACTGTTAAGCACAAAATGGCACTCTTAAGTCATTAAACACAATTCACTTTCATTACAAGCACAGTTGGAATCCTGGGATTTCTTTGTGTGTGTGCATGAGCTAGGAAAAAATGGTTGTTGTCACAAAGATAACTTCTATAGAAGTTAATGGAGACTAATACCAAGTATAAGTGATCAAAATGATGTTTGAGCAACACCTCCACCCACAAAATGCTCCTTCCTAACAAGAATCTGGTATAACAAACTAAGCTCATTAATGCACACAGGAATTCACCTTTAAAAAGTGTAACTTCGGGAGCACAAAATAGCTAATGTGATCACAGTCAAAAAGCAATTAGGTTTCATCAAGACTGAAATAATGGTATTTTTCTTCATGCAAGATAAATTGTTAGTTAAGGGATTATATCATTGTTTCACATGGCCTCTGATTTTAATAAGCAAAGCACACAGATTCGAAGAAACACAGTAGTGGCTGCTTTTCGGTATGTTTAAATTATCACAAATAGTAGTTTCTAAATCCATGTCTGAAAAAGTACACACTCTTAACTCTTCTGTTGCAGGATTTCAGAACAGCAAATTCTATTTCTCCCTTCTCTCATGCAAACATACATAAAAGGCAAAGCAATATTTTTCCTAAACATCAAGGGCCAAAGAGTTAGACTGACATCAGGTGAAGTCCTTGCAGCTATGTCGATTTACATCAGCTGAGGATCTGGCCCAGATTCCTACTGGTAGACTCCCACTAGTGTTTTCTGGAAATGTCTGAGATAATAGGTATCCTCATTTGTGTGTACAAGTCTTTTGTACATATTGGGTAACTGCATATACAAACAGCCAGTTAGACGTCAATTAATCATGAAATCACATGCACCAACTGCTGTGTGCACAATCTAAGGGCAAGATCCAGGAGCTCCCTAGGACTCATTTAGAGCAGAAACTTAAAACATGATACTCACCCTCACCAATTCTCTAGCAAACACCACTTGTAGAAATTCTACTTATAGGTGAGGGGATAAACCCATGCAGAACAAACTAAAACAACAACCGTTTTTATGACACTCAGACAATTTTTCTAAATTTGCTGCCTGATTTAGAAATGATTTAGTCTGGGAATGCTCTCTTAACAACTTGTATTCCTCTGAAATACCAATGGAGTTTGGATGAAGTTTCTCATTCCGTGATAGGAAAGAGTGGATATGGATTGTCTTTATTTCCCTCTTGCTGTTTTGTGGCAGGGATTATTTGAATGAACCTATAATAAGACCATTCAATACAATTTCAAATTATAATCATCCCCCAAACCCTATGTTCATTAAAAAAAGGCAGTTAAGTTACCAAGGTATTTACTTTTCATCATTTACAGAACCCAAGCACTTAAACAGAAGTGTCTGGATTCTGGTTTTACCTTATATTTGTTTTACAAAGATGTTACTTCATTAATTTCAGAGACATTATTCCCAATTTACACTTCTGGAAGTGAGATCAGAATCCAGCTATTACAAATTCACAATCCCCCTTGTTGCAAGACCTGGCATTGCAGTGCTCTACCGCAGTTTCCCACTCCTCAGACTCTTGAACAGGAATTTCCCAAACTCCCTGTTTCAATAGCACCCTTCTTCAGGCTCCTTTATTAAGACAAAGATAAGTCTTCAAAGTCCAAAGATTAAGTCCTCAGAGTCCAAACCTGACAACGTACAACAGATCACAAATCATAACCAGAGGCTCTTCCACATTCACCTGGGTTCCTCTTCCAAGCTAACCTGCAACAGTGTTCTAAAACCATGTCCTTCCTAAAAGCAAGGAAAACAAATTTGGCTCCTTTCCTGGGCACCCTTTTTATATGCTCTTTACCCTGTTCTTGGGCTGTGCAGAAAGTCTTTTAGCTGAGCACTCAGGGACTACTACAAGAGATTATCCTCTTCTGCAGCTTCTCTCCCCCAGTTTCCCCTTCCCTGCAGCCGTTTATAAGGAACATCTGTCCACTTCTCAGCACCATCTAATCAATGAACAAGATTGTCTGGGCCACCCTGTTACACTGGCCCTCTGTTTAATCCATGTAGTATGCAGTATATCACATGCAGAATATGAATGTTCTCTGTTCATGCTCCTGATGCCAGTAGTATTTTAAAAAAGAGAACTACGTGCTATCCTAAGGAGTTATTTATGGAGCCAACATCTTCATTTTAAGTGTAGTGGGGCTACAAAGATTTGCTATGACCTGGACTATTATTTACAAATGTAATTGATTGACCCAGATTTGCATAGGGAGTCCACTGTAAATAGGGATAATGATAAAGGGGGAAAAGGGGGGACTCAGCCTCCCCCCCAAACATCTGTAACTGGGGTGAAATGGGAGGGGGTGGGGCAGTGAACATGATGTACCAGCACCCCAAATTTCTTTCAATGGAAATGACTGCAAATTAAACTAATTCTAGGAAATTAATGAAAAACAAAAGACTTTTCCTTAGTGTTAGCAACTGCTATCTTCTGGTTCCATTGAAGTACTCCAGTGTAGGTTTCCCCTTGCCTACCAGCTTCTTTCCAGACCTTTTCTAAGATGGATTTGATCTGGCATGGTTTAGTTAACCAGATCCAAATAGTACAATTGGTGCAATCTTCTTGGCAGTATCACCCCTTGTGATTGTATTGCAAGTCTCACAATATTTAGTGGATTGATTTCTTTTAAGCTCCAGCTCAGGAAACATTTAATTGAGAATATCAGCTATCAATTTTAATCCAAGTTGCTAGCCCCCGTGGTTGCAGAGAAAAGCTTGAAAACCACATGGCTAATAAAGAGAAGCCATTTTTTCCCCATCAAATCTCATGATTTTTAAGCCAACTTCAAGAGTTTTTGGGGCCTGACTAATGACTTTTGAATGCTTAGGAGTGGCAATACTTCGACTGTCAGGAAAGAAATAGCAGCTATCCCTTACACAAAATATTATAATTCTCAACAATAGCAGTTCATGTACAAGGATGTAGTAACACAGGAAACAATTATATATTCTTCAAATAATACTGTAGTGCAAGAATATTATCTGCTTAGGGATCAGAGATAGCTAAAAGGAAACATAAAACCAGGGGTCTGGGTGATAGGCTCAGGGCCGGCTCCAGGCACCAGCTTCTCAAGCAGGTGCTTGGGGCGGCCGTTCCGGACAGGGGCGGCAGTTCCAGGTATTCGGCGGCAATTCGGCGGACGGTCCCTCACTCCGCCTGGGAGTGAAGGAATTGCCGCCGCAGATCGCGATCGCGGCTTTTTTTAGATCGCGATCGCGGCTTTTTGTTTTTTTTTGTTTTTTTGTTTTTTGTTTTGGCTGCTTGGGGCGGCCAAAACCCTGGAGCCGGCCCTGGATAGGCTGTGCAACTTAGAAGTGATTCTTGCTTTTGCATTTAGATAATAGACTGTTGCTGAAGTTTAACAGGATACCACTAACTTGAAGTCTAGTTAATTATTTAAGAGTGGTAAATGTAGTTTCAGCCCCCACATCTGCCCCAGGATTCTTTCTAAGACAGATTACTTCAAGACTCTCAGAAGCATTCTGTAATATTTTACCCTTATATTGTGCTCCATGCATTGACTAAGAATTCATTCCTGTGAGGTAGGTATAATGTTATGGCTATGTTACAGAGAGGTAAACTGAGGAACAGGGAGGTTGATATCACCCAATGCATCAGAAGCAAAACAAGAAATGTATCCTCCATTTAATCAGACAGCCACATTTCCTCCTTGTAGTGAAAAAATAAACCAGAGAGCTTCTTTATTCACTCTATTTCTCCTGATAGCCTAGAAAGAAGTTTGGGTGAGGAATTGGACTCTAGTCTCTTGCTATGGTTCTCTGTGATATCATACAATAAACACAAATATATGAGACCTAAGTCTCACCTATCTTTACCAGGCCTAGCAATTTTGGGTTAAGATCCCTCATTGTTACTGGCCAGCAATGGCCAAATAATATTAATCTCCACTCGCCCCAGACATCTACAGGAGTTTACACAGAGTAGGGGAAACAATAATATATCAGTATTTTACGCTACTGTAGATAGAGCTTCTGAGAATGGTCTCATGCAGTGTTTGGTTCTTCCGGCTACTCATGCCACACCCAGCAATTGAAAGGAGAGTTTGCTATGCTAATAAGAGGCAAAAGTTTCCCTTTAAAGTAACACATACCCAGAGTAGATTGAGCTGTCATCACCAGCAGCTAGTAGACAGCAAGTTCTATTCATCATCAAGTTCTGCTATCTACTCAGTCTATTCACACAAAAACATTTTTAGACCCTTTTGTACAGCTGAATTAATAAAGCCTAGAAATAGTCCTTCCTTAGATGCAGTTGTACTCTTTGCTACTTTCAGCCCCTGATTCAGCAGTCCATTCCTATTCAACAAACAACATGTGCCTAATTTTAGGCACATGCTTAAATCCTGTTGAAGTCAATGTGCTTAAATGTTTTGTTGAATTGGGGCCATATTTTCACCCAACACTTTTCTAGAGGCTTTTAAAAGGTGAAAGCTTGTTCAAAGCATCAGAAAAAGTGATTAATTAAGTGGGTCTTCTATGACCATGTAAATACAGAATTGTAAAATTAACTTTCCTGTAAACCAGATGCTGATTTTGCATTTGAATCACATTACAACCAACTGTTTTTGTGATCCCAACCAAATTCTAGTTGGTGTAACTACAAATTGTCGGTCTAAATAGTCCCTGCAGTTTCAAATACGGCAATCTTCACTCCCTGTCCCGAACTGTTGTGTGACATTTTTGTTACGTTAAATGGCTGCTTTTGCTCTAGTCCAGAGGTGGCTACATGAGGGAAAAGTGATTCTTAATACATAATATATCATTCTATAAAGAACTTTGGGATGTATAATGTTAGATTTTATTGTGTGGCCTTAGTTCACAATATCTATCATCTTATTCAAAGTTTAATACATCTAGTAATAGCAGATTCTGTAAAAAACAGGTATAAGCTCTGAAGCCTCTGTAAATATCTCATGTCATCTGGCAAACCCTTGCTATAACCCAAATAAGTAACTAAATGGGCTATTAATTCATAGAGCAGGGTGTGATACTAAAATGCTCTTAAAATAAGAGTCAATGTGATTGACTGCTTTTCACATTTTAATGAGCATCATTAACTTCTTATGAAGGGTTATATAAACATTTACTCTGAAACCTAGTATGGAAGTTTTGCAATGCATCTGCCCAGTCTTAAATGCTTTGCTCAGAAATAGTGAATTAAAAGTGATCAACATGCAGCTCAAAAGTAATTACAAAATGAATCTCAGTACCATAACTGAGTATTGTAAAGCATTCACCATTCCTAGGTTCTAATTACAACACTTACCGTAAGATGATCCCTTACATTCACTGGAGTTTACTCCACTTTGGGTATTTTCTTCCTTTTTCTGCTTCACATCGTGTAGAAACCCCTCCACTTTAATGGGATAAACCTATTAGAAGTCAATCATTAATTCCTAAGGGCTCAATTCAGTAAAGGAGAAATTACCTCCATGGCTGCCTGCTGTGAGAGCTCCTGGATGTCTTCTGCAGCTGAAGAGCCTAATCAAAATAACTTATGTGGAATTAATAAAAGGAACACTTTGTAGTTATATGGCACTTACTTATTTTAGGATCTTAGAGCATTAATTAGTGAAGCTTCACAACACTGTATGAAGCAAGTAAGTACTATCCACCATATCAGGTACGTGTAAACTGAGGCACATAGACTTGAAGATGGCTTTCCAAGGTCACACAGCAAGTCACTGGCAGATTTGGGAATAGAACCTCTAGGGAAGATTGCTGGTCTGACTATCAAACTATCTAGTTTCTAATATGGCACCAAACTCCAGTTAGTATCTGAGCAATTGAAGTTGATTTCCAGGTCCCCTACTCTAACCACTAAAGATGCACCCTTTTCTTTTGTGCCCGAAGAACCTCAGAGTAGATGTTCTGTGCTATTCCCCCCTCCCCCCCATCTCCAACCCAGTGCAGACTCAGTTCCATCCTGCCATTGGTGATGGCAAGTTGCTAAAACTCTGTACCATATACAACTCTTCCAGATCAATGTCAGGCCAGCAAGGAGGAGATTTCAAGGCACACAGAGTTCACAGAATGAATTAATATTAATTATACTTATTTATTCACACAGTGTCCACAACCAAAGTGTGAGAGGCACTTTATAAAACAAATCTAGGATGTAGTCCCTGCCCCACAAGAACTCGGACGTAAAGGGCAGGTTTTTCAGACGCATTCACCATTGGCCAATCTCTGGTCCCATTGAAGTTCATGGTAAAATACTCATTGACTTCAACAGGAGCATAGTTAGGCTAACACTGAGCAAGTTACAGAGTCTGAAACTTGCTGTCTTTCTGTCTAGCCCAATGATTCTTTCATTATTTAGCTACAAGTTATTATTTAGCTTAGATATTAGGCCAGAGAGAGTGGGGAAAAAGAGAAAGCATGGGGATGACTCTAGCTAGGGAGTTAGAATGCTCTTGTGGGAGACTCAGGATCCAGTCCCCCTGCTCCAAGGACTTTACTCATTTAGCCACAGTGGAACAGCTTCAACAGGAGAAACTGAGGGGCCCAATAGCTAGAGCACTCATATGCGATATGGCAGAGCCCTGTTTAAATCCTTTCTCCACTTTAAGGAGAGTTGAACTGGAGTTCTCCCACATCCCTAACCATTGGGCTAAAAGTTATGATGGAGGTTGTCACTCCCACAGTGTTCTCCATAGGCTCATCTATAGGGGACTGATTCAGTAGGTGAGCTCCAAGCATGCTTACTGCATTGGGTCCTGCAGGCGAGGTAGGCGGAGGAACACCTATCTTCTGGTTTGTGCCTCACTCATTTGGATGCCTGGCACGAGGCCACAGTGTGCATGCGTAGAAGCAGAAACATAGGTGCCTAGGTAACTTTTACTGCAAACATTAGATGCTGAGTGATTGTAGGTGTCTATAGGGCTCAGGCTCAGCTCAGCAGGGATTTTGTGAATCCCACTGGGGCCTGATTCTGGGATTTAGGTGCCTAAAATGGGAATTTGGCACCTAAATCCTTTTGTGACTCCAGCCCCCAAACAAACAGACATAAATGGGGTAGAGGAATAAGCTAATGCAGTAATTTAGGCTTGTTATGAATCTATCTTCGTGGGTATGTCTTTTTGTGGGTTTTATTTTTGTAAACTCCACTTGCAATCTATGAGCGAATATGTTCAATTATACCAATAATCACTTACTTTTAAAAATAATAATATAAAATTTAATAATGAAATAATAATTGTAGGCCTGATTCTCCTTTCACTCACACTGATGTAAATCAAGCAGTAGAGTTACTCTGATGTAAACTATGGCAGTAAGAGGAAAATTAGTTAAATTTTTTCTTATTATTGATAAAAATAACAATAATAGTGTTAATTAGTACCAATAGAATTCCCTGGGAGAAGGGTAGAATAGCCTCTTTCTTGCTATCAGGACATTTAGTTATAGGTATAGCCACAAAGCTAAAATCTACATTCTAATTGTTAGATGCTGGGGTTGTTTGCATCTCAGAGTTTATCTCAAGTTCACCTGTAGAAGAAATAAAGCACTTAGGTCCCAATATCAAATAAATGTAGCTATTCTGGGGTACTAGAATAGCACAGAGTTGGCAATATAAAGTGATAATTAATTTTTTGATAAAAGAAACTGCATAAGTGTTTTCTTGTTTATCTGGTAATAAACATGTTAAGACTCACTGTCCACACTTGCTCCCTATAATGTGGATAGTTGCTGTTGGGTTGCTAGTTTTTTCTAGTAGGCAAAATTAGAGAGGAATGATTTGGAAATATTAGAGAATCTTAAAGACCCTTGCTTTTCTTCTTCTCTTTTCCTTGTGGGTAAATAAGCAATGAATCAGTTCAGATAGAAGTAATGATTTAGTGACTGATCTAAGCACCAAGTCTGAAATACACATCGCAGACTCCTTGAAACTGCAAGGTCAACTCAGCCCTTCCGCCTTCGAAGGGAGATAAATTGAGTGCCAGGCCATTACATTGTACATGGGATTCTTCCCACCTCCCTGTTAGGACTTAGCTTACCAATATAACCTCCAAACCTCCACAGAAGGAGAGACCCCACATAGAGTGATTTAAAAAGAATGACATCTACCACCCAATTAGCACCACTAAAGACTGTGGTGCAAAATTTACTATGAAGTTACAATATTAATTCATCACAACAGATTCTTGCTGATAAACAAGAAGTCCACATATCATTCTGTCTCTTGCATTTGAGTTACTAGGCTTTTTGGGCCAGATAGTAAACAATATTTAGGTACCTAAAAATGAATATCCGTGTTTGGTGGGATTTCAAAAGTGCCTACACAGATTAGTAAAAAGCGACAAAGAGTCCTATTGCATCTTATAGACTAACAGATGTATTGGAGAATAAGCTTTCGTGGGTGAATACCCACTTCGTCAGACACATGTAGTGGAAATTTCCAGAGGCAGGTATAAATATGCAAACAAGAGTGAGTCAGGCTAGAGATAGTTAGTTAGTTCAATCAGGGAGGATGAGGCCCTCTTCTAGCAGTTGAGGTGTGAACACCAAGGGAGGAGAAACTGCTTTTGTAGTTGGCTAGCCATTCACAGTCTTTGTTTAATCCTGAGCTGATGGTGTCAAGTTTGCAAATGAACCGAAATTCAGTAGTTTCTCTTTGGAGTCTGATCCTGAAGATTTTTTGCTGCAGGATGGCTACCTTTAAATCTGCTATTGTGTGTCCAGGGAATTCGAAGTGTTCTCCTACAGGTTTTTGTATATTGCCATTCCTAATATCTGACTTGTGTCCATTTATCCTTTTACATAGGGACTGTCCAGTTTGGCTGATGTACATAGCAGAGGGGCATTGCTTGCACATGATGGCATATATTACATTGGTGGATGTGCAGGTGAATGAACCGGTGATGTGACAGATCAGCCACAACATCACCGGTTCATTCACCTGCACGTCCACCAATGTAACCTGCCTCTGGAAATTTCCACTACATGCATCTGACGAAGTGGGTATTCACCCATGAAAGCTTATGCTCTAATACATCTGTTAGTCAATAAGGTGCCACAGGACTCTTTTGTCACTTTTTACAGATCCAGACTAACACGGCTACCCCTCTGATACTACACAGATTAGGTGCTTAATTCCTATTGAAATTTATCTGGAGGCACCTAAATACAGCTTTGAAAAGCTGTCCCTTTTAGCATAAACAACAATTTACATTGGAGGGTATCAAAACTACAGTGAGGGGATTGACTGTTTCACAGGGGTATAAGAACACAGTATAAGGCATTTCATCCTTGGGCTGTTCTTCTGACTATAACCTAGATGGTAACAGACAAAAGTCTTTACTATCTGACAGGAGTGTAGGGTGACCAGACAGCAAATGTGAAAAATCAGGACGGGGGGTGGAGAGGTAATAGGAGCCTATATAAGAAAAAGACCCAAAAATCGGGACTGTCCCTATAAAATCAGGACATCTGGTCACCCTAGTTGAGTGACCTATATTAGATTAGGTGACTGTTTTAATCCACCTCACAATGACCAGATAAAAACTGGAAGTGTTGGAAGCAGTCTCAGGAGACTGGCCAAGGACTAAGGGTGAAGTTCACCCCTGCACATAGGGCCAGCATGAACCACTCAAGCCCAGTTTTTAGTGGGGCATAAACATTGTTTTGGCCCTGTACATAGAGTGAATTTCTCCCTTGACAAGCATGGAGATCGAACTAGATGTGGTCCCTCCACTTTAGGGGTCAGAGACACCAGGGTGGGGCCACTTGTACTGCTCTCATCCTCTAACTTGCTGCTTTACTTGGACTGTAACCTCTTTTGGGGGGCAAGGCCTGTCCATTTGTTCCGTTTGTACATGGCCTAGCACAATTGGGTCCTGGTCTATAACTGGTGCTCCAACGTGCTACTGCAATAAAAAAAAAAATACGAGGAAATCAGTCTCTAGAGGTGCCAGCCGTCAACTTTTTCCTTCCAGCAGTAAATTCACTAATGACTGTTTGTTTTTTTATATAAAGAAAGAAAATCCACACCCAACATCCATTTCCCACTGAAAGAAAAACAAAGCATCCCAATGCAGGAAAATTATTTTCATCCCATTTTTGTAAGGAACTAAACAGTGGAGAGAGTTAAATAAGCAAAGAACACTTGTCATAATCTCTGCCAGTTAGTTTGTCAAGAAATCAAAGCAAGTTTGGGAAGCGTATTTCTCCACTACTCAGAGTTCAGCTGAAGTAACTGTTGCATTAGCCAACACAAATCAAGAAAGCCTCCAAATCTGTGACTTGTATCCACATGTCAAAGGGAGCATCTGCTCCTGTGATTTGCCGAGAATGAAGAATATGGCTTAGTGCAGGGGGAGGTTTATAAGTGAGTCACGAACAAAGGATACAACTATTTGAGTGCAGGAGATGTCTGGTCTAGTTTCAGTTTAATCTTTGATCTTGTGACTTTTTTGTTTGAATCTATCACTGCAGAGGGGGAAGAAAGAGCGAGCGAGCTCCATTCAGTTTAAAAAAAATGAAAATCATCTACTGCTGAAATTCATTTAAATTGCAATCTGCAGCACAGAGGAGGTGGCTATAGCATCAGAGGGACATGTTAAAAGGAATCATAGCAAAGATGTGTATAGTTTTGATCATAGACAAGCCCTGAATTTTTTCCATATATTGTCTGTACTCTGTGTAAGTGTGCTACTCCTGAATGCAAGAGACTAGGAACATTGATTTGAGCCCGGCATAGAGCAGACAGATGCTGTGCAGTTTCCCATATACACAGCTCTGCAGGAAACCTGCATCAGTCCTGCTATTCTAAACACAGGGCTTCTGGAGCTGAATGCAGGGCTTCTCACTATCTCTAAATCAAATTCAAAACTGCTCTTCTTGTTTTCAAACTCATTCTATCCCCTTCGCTTTGGCCCCGTATCCACCTGCTTCCCCTCCTGCTCAAGGCCACATGCTAATTTTGGCCTGCTCTCTCTTTTCCCGAGACCCCACAATTAGTGATCATTGCTGTTATGTTGTGCATTCCCATTTATCTGGAAGTCGCCTTCTCACCCCTTCTCCTACTGAGTTATTTCTCATTTAAAACGTTCCTGTTTGCTTTAACCTATGACCGATTGACCCTATTCATCTTTTCTTTCCCCTCCCCTCTATAATTAGCTTGCAAGAAGCCTGCTTACTTGCATCTTTCCCTCTTTGAAATTTCTCATTCCTTGCCCTCTCCTCTACTGTAAACTATCTTCCCCTTTTTGTTGGTATGAGAGTTGCTGAACCCAGTGCTGCACACTTTATTTTATGTATTAATTGATTTTATGTTATGACAAGGTAAAGGCAGTCTGCAAAGGATTCACAGGTCCTGGTCTGTCACAGTGTTGCTGAGGGAAGAGTATAAAAAGAAAGGGAACCTGGTGGATCTTGGAGGGAGGAGCACAGGTTGCAGGAGGGAAGAATTTGGAGGAAACACAAAGAAGTCAGTCTGTGTGCACATGACTAGAATGGTAGCTGCAAGTTGCAGCAATTCTGTAAATAGTTCTCTTAATAAAGACCCAGCTTAGTTTTAAAAGCACGGAGTCTTTTCATGTTAATACCCAGCATATGGTACATAAAACAGATGGGTCAGAGAGGAATTAAGTTGAAAGCTGTGTCCTCACCTCTTCTTCTCCTTCTTCAAAACCTCTTAAAAACCCCCAACTACTTCAAGTCCCACAAGAAGCAAGTTTATGACTTTTATAAATCCTGTTACCCACTAAATCATCCCCACTTCTGCATTTCCTACTGTCTCCTAGGTCGGAACTTGAAAATCTTTAAATAAATACGTTTATTTCTAGCTGAGTTCTCTCCTATTTCTAGCTGAGTTCTCTCCTACCTCTACCTGTCTATCTCTGCTTTTGCACAAGCCCTTAAAGTTCTAATTTCAGGTCTTCAAAGTTTGATGTAGCCTAGTTTATGCTATATATTGGAATAAATTAAAATATAAGGGTAGGTATTAAAATACTTCTGTCATGCAGTGAGCTGGGCCTGTAAGAGGTTAAGGCCCTTGGATGAATTACATATGTTGAGTCAGTCACTGCTACTTTCTGATATCCATGGCCCTAAACATCCTATTACCTTTATTTAAATGTATTTCTGTATTGTCTAACCAACATGTAATTCATCCTGCTTTTAAGCAACAAGCTATCAAGAAGAAATGGACAAAGAAAAATCAGGGGAAAGCACTTATTTTAAACTGCTTCCAATCACAATCAATTAGTGCCAGAGACTGAAGGCCAGATCTTCAGCCCGTGTAAACTGGTGTTGTTCCATTGAAGTTGATGGAGCTATGCCAATATACACCAGCTAAAGTTCCAGATCTAAAACAGAATTGGCATCTTAAGCTGTGCAGCACTGAAATGCATGCACATTTCCTGATGTGCTTTGATACAGATAGAAAAATATTTTATGTGCTTTGAAGATACCATGACTTGAGCAAAAGGCACACATAATGCTTTTGAGTTTACATATGAAACTGCTTTCTGGACTCATTTAGTTAGATTTATTTCACTGCTGCCTCCCATCCTGCACATTCAGCCTAATACTATAAAAATCAAACCTATCTTATTGAAAGAGTTGATGTCCTCCAAAGAAATACCTGGAATAAAATATGATTAAAAAGTCCTCTCCTCCTCCTCAAAGCAAAATACTAAATGGAGCCCATATTTATTTTTAAACTTATTTTTTTCCAGGCAGCTCCACCAGTTGTTTTTATAATATCCTGTGTGAGTAGTAAATTTTATAACCACAGATGGCTGTTATTCCATTTGAGTCTGTTTTAGGGAGAAAATAAAAGATAGCACAGCCTAATTGCCAGTAGGTTAGCAAACACTTCTACTAAGTAAATAAAGACAAAGAAATAAAATAATGGAAAATAAGATGATAGAAATTCCCCAGTAAGTGGGTTCTTTCTGGACTTTGAACATTAAACTAATGTGCGATATTTTGCCAACACATCAGTTGACTTGAAATGAGACAGGAACACTTAGTCTATAGAATGATAACAGATTAGCAGCCTTCCACTATCTGCATTAAGGATGGGTGAACTGGTTCAGAGACGAGGCTCACCCTCAGACCTCTCAATTTGCCAGTCGACGCAAGGTATCACAAAGATCCAAAATACAGGTTTAAAAAAAATCATTCCAGCCCCACCTTCAGCAAAGTAATTAAGCAGGTGACTCATCCCCATCATTATTCAGCCAGGCACCTAAGCACATGTTTAACTTAAGGGGAAACACCTTGCTTTATTGCAGTCAATGGGAGATTTGCCTTTAACTTCAACAGGGCCTGTATATCTCCCTAAAGCACTTTAAAGTTCAACATATGGTTAAGTGCTTTGCTGAGTCATGGTCTCTTTACGGAAATGTAAATGCTCTGGGATTCATTCTTTTGGTGTGAAGAACTAGTTTAATGATTTTGCATTTCTAGTGTATATAATTTTCAACAATAACAACAAAAACAAAAATGAAGGAGACACCAGATTTGTGTGGAACATAGGTACCTCTGAGACTAATGTGAGTCATGTCCCTGAGACTGAAGAACACTTGAGTGATGGTTACTCACATACTGAAACTCGAGCCAAAGTGAACTAGACTCCTTTTTTTGTGCATGAGTGGGTTTGTGTACGGTTGAGAATTGTTCTGTTTTATGGCAGGAGTTTCACAACTTATGTCATGAGCAGAACCAATCAAATAATAAGAACAGCAATTTGTGACTATTTTAATTAATAAACCAAGTGAGTGGACTCTCCTGTTAATTTGCTGGGTCACATTATTGATTCTACATGAGTATTCATATAACTGATGGTTTATTTGAGAAAATGTTGGCACATGGTACAAGTTTAATATATTCTAAGCGTGAGTAAAAATTAGGCCCAGAAGAGTGCTGTAACACGGTGGGCTGCCCCTTTAAGGGCCAGAGAGCAGCTGGCCTAGTTCTGGAGGGAAACGCAGCAGGTAGGTCCTGGGACTCACTTGAAAAGGACTTAATGAGTGGGTCTGATTCCTAGCTAGAAGATACAAATGAGGACCCCAGCTCATCAAGCCCTCGGATCGCTACCCGTTCCTGCTTCTCCAAGTGGGCACCAATGATACTGCCAAGAATGACCTTGAGCAGATCACTGCAGACTACGTGGCTCTGGGAAGAAGGATAAAGGAGTTTGAGGCGCAAGTGATGTTCTCGTCCATCCTCCCTGTGCAGGGAAAAGGCCTGGGTAGAGACCGTCGAATTGTGGAAGTCAACGAATGGCTACACAGATGGTGTCGGAGAGAAGGCTTTGGATTCTTCGACCATGGGATGGTGTTCCAAGAAGGAGGAGTGCTAGGCAGAGACAGGCTCCACCTAACGAAGAGAGGGAAGAGCATCTTCACAAGCAGGCTGGCTAACCTAGTGAGGAGGGCTTTAAACTAGGTTCACCGGGGGAAGGAGACCAAAGCCCTGAGGTAAGTGGGGAAATGGGATACCGGGAGGAAGCACGGGCAGGAGAGTGCAAGAGGGGAGGACTCCTGTCTCAGACTGAGAAAGCAGGACGATCAGCAAGTTATCTTAAGTGCCTATACACAAATGCAAGAAGCCTGGGAAACAAGCAGGAAGAACTGGAAGTCCTGGCACAGTCAAGGAACTATGATGTCACTGGAATAACAGAGACTTGGTGGGATAACTCACATGACTGGAGTACTGTCATGGATGGATATAAACTGTTCAGGAAGGACAGGCAGGGCAGAAAAGGTGGGGGAGTTGCATTGTATGTAAGAGAGGAGTATGACTGCTCAGAGCTCCAGTATGAAATTGCAAAAAAACCTGAGAGTCTCTGGATTAAGTTTAGAAGTGTGAACAACAAGGGTGATGTCATGGTGGGAGTTTGCTATAGACCACCAGACCAGGGGGATGAGGTGGACGAGGCTTTCTTCCGGCAACTAGCACAAGTTACTAGATCGCAGGCCCTGGTTCTCATGGGAGACTTTAATCACCCTGATATCTGCTGGGAGAGCAATACAGTGGTGCACAGACAATCCAGGAAGTTTTTGGAAAGTGTAGGGGACAATTTCCTGGTGCAAGTGCTGGAGGAACCAACTAGGGGCAGCGCTCTTCTAGACCTGCTGCTCACAAACCAGGAAGAATTAGTAGGGGAAGCAAAAGTGGATGGGAACCTGAGAGGCAATGACCATGAGATGGTCGAGTTCAGGATCCTGACACAAGGAAGAAAGGAGAGCAGCAGAATACAGACCCTGGACTTCAGAAAAGCAGACTTTGACTCCCTCAGGGAACTGATGGGCAGGATCCCCTGGGAGAATAACATGAGGGGGAAAGGAGTCCAGGAGAGCTGGCTGTATTTTAAAGAATCCTTATTGAGGTTGCAGGAAAAAACCATCCCGATGTGTAGAAAGAATAGTAAATATGGCAGGCGACCAGCTTGGCTAAACAGTGAAATCCTTGCTGATCTTAAACGCAAAAAAGAAGCTTACAAGAAGTGGAAGGTTGGACAAATGACCAGGGAGGAGTATAAAAATATTGCTCAGGTATGCAGGAGTGAAATCAGGAAGGCCAAATCACACTTGGAGTTGCAGCTAGCAAGAGATGTTAAGAGTAACAAGAAGGGTTTCTTGAGGTATGTTAGCAACAAGAAGAAAGTCAAGGAAAGTGTGGGCCCCTTACTGAATGAGGGAGGCAACCTAGTGACTGAGGATGTGGAAAAAGCTAATGTACTCAATGATTTTTTTGCCTCTGTCTTCACGAACAAGGTCAGCTCCCAGACTGCTGCACTGGGCAGCACAGTATGGGGAGAAGGTGACCAGCCCTCTGTGGAGAAAGAAGTGGTTCGGGACTATTTAGAAAAACTGGACGAGCACAAGTCCATGGGGCCAGATGCGCTGCATCTGAGGGTGCTAAAGGAGTTGGCGGATGTGATTGCAGAGCCATTGGCCATTATTTTTGAAAACTCATGGTGATCAGGGGAGGTCCCAGATGACTGGAAAAAGGCTAATGTAGTGCCCATCTTTAAAAAAGGGAAGAAGGAGGATCCGGGGAACTACAGGCCAGTCAGCCTCACCTCAGTCCCTGGAAAAATCATGGAGCAGGTCCTCAAGGAATCAATTCTGAAGCACTTAGAGGAGAGGAAAGTGATCAGGAACAGTCAGCATGGATTCACCAAGGGCAAGTCATGCCTGACTAACCTAATTGCCTTCTATGAGGAGATAACTGGGTCTGTGGATGAGGGGAAAGCAGTGGATGTGTTATTCCTTGACTTTAGCAAAGCTTTTGATATGGTCTCCCACAGTATTCTTGCCAGCAAGTTAAAGAAGTATGGGCTGGATGAATGGACTATAAGGTGGATAGAAAGCTGGCTAGATCGTCGGGCTCAACGGGTAGTGATCAACGGCTCCATGTCTAGTTGGCAGCCGATTTCAAGCGGAGTGCCCCAAGGGTCGGTCCTGGGGCTGGTTTTGTTCAATATCTTCATTAATGATCTGGAGGATGGTGTGGACTGCACTCTCAGCAAGTTTGCAGATGACACTAAACTGGGAGGAGTGGTAGATACGCTGGAAGGTAGGGATAGGATACAGAGGGACCTAGACAAATTAGAGGATTGGGCCAAAAGAAACCCGATGAGGTTCAACAAGGACAAGTGCAGAGTCCTGCACTTAGGACAGAAGAATCCCATTCACTGTTACAGACTAGGGACCAAGTGGCTAGGCAGCAGTTCTGCAGAAAAGGACCTAGGGGTTATGGTGGACGAGAAGCTGGATATGAGTCAACAGTGTGCCCTTGTTTCCAAGAAGGCTAATGGCATTTTGGGCTGTATAAGTAGGGGCATTGCCAGCAGATCGAGGGACGTGATCGTTCCCCTCTATTCGACATTGGTGAGGCCTCACCTGGAGTACTGTGTCCAGTTTTGGGCCCCACACTACAAGAAGGATGTGGAAAAATTGGAAAGAGTCCAGCGGAGGGCACCAAAAATGATTAGGGGGCTGGAGCACATGAGTTATGAGGAGAGGCTGAGGGAACTGGGATTGTTTAGTCTGCAGAAGAGAAGAATGAGGGGGGATTTGATAGCTGCTTTCAACTACCTGAAAGGGGGTTCCAAAGAGTATGGATCTAGACTGTTCTCAGTGGTACCAGACCACAGAACAAGGAGTAATGGTCTCAAGTTGCAGTGGGGGAGGTTTAGATTGGATATTAGGAAAAACTTTTTCACGAGAAGGGTGGTGAAGCGATGGAATGGGTTACCTAGGGAGGTGGTGGAATCTCCGTCCTTAGAGGTTTTTAAAGTCAGGCTTGACAAAGCCCTGGCTAGGATGATTTAGTTGGGAATTGGTCCTGCTTTGAGCAGGGGGTTGGACTAGATGACCTCCTTAGGTCCCTTCCAACCCTGATATTCTATGATTCTATGATTCACTGAAGGAGCCTGAGCGCATACTCTCCTGTGGCTGCAGCAGAAGATGGCCAGAAGGCAAGCAGGTCCTGTGAATCCCCCTAGGCTGGACAAATTCCAGTCCCTTTAATTACTGGAGGCCAGTCCAGAACAGGACTTTTGTTCTGCGTTTCCTTATAGTTTTGTGTTCAAGAGTAAACTGACAGAGCCCTGAAGAAAGGGCCACAAATGGAACTGGGCATGGCTGACTGACTGTCCCAGGCTGGTAATAGAATCTACCAGTTTACATGCGCTAATCACTATTCACTATCAGTTCTTCTATAATCAATAGCCCACTGTTTAAAATATTCAGTCATCCCATCAGGGAATAGAAACAAAACCATGACCAGTCACATACTGTGAATATTCAAAATGAACAATTTGTAAACAACTGATATACTGGAATTTGTTTGGATAAACTTCTTGGCAAATACAAATAATGAATTCATTCAAAGAAATCAAGCTATTTATGAGCAGAAAAAAAGAGCTATATTCATGTAATAATTTATTTGCAACGAATAATTCAACCAGAAGGTAATGAAGACAGATAATAAAAAAATGGGTTTTTTTTCTTAAAGGAAGACTGCATGGTTATTGCTTCTATAAATTAAAAACAAAACAGAAAGCCCTTGATTATTCCCTGATGCCCAGTCAATGGCAGCAGTTACTGTAAAGTGCTTTAATGAACTAGCCATATCATAAGTAAAAAAGAGAAAGATTTCACACAGACACATACTACGGTCATCATATTGCCTGAGTCCAGAACCAAATAAATCTGTTAAAGTTTGAAAAGAGAAGAGAGAATGGAATGAAAAATAGTGGGTTTTTTATGTCATTTGATCATAAAACCTAGTGAGATGAATATTCTGACTTCGCAATCAAAACATGCTATAATTGCAAACAGATTCTTTTAAAGGAACAAGGAAAAAGACAGTGAACACATTAAATACCTGCTGATCACAGCAGGATCATACTTTACTATCTTCCAATCTACACAGTCCTGTTATTGCAGATCAATTCTTGTATCCTTTAATTCAAGCAATGCACATCATTAAGCTGTCCCTGTACCATTATGCTGCTCTAATTACTCTCTAAAACTACTATTCCAGCAACATGTGTCTATTTCTCAAAACACACCCCTTTACAAAACAGTGACCAAATGAGAGCTTGGAGATTCATTGTGTATATTTTATTTGGAAGTAGAATGCCCATCCAGAGTTCTGACCACTGTTGGCATAGATTTCGATACACAACACAGGAAACTTACACATTCCAAGCAGCAGCAGCTGTTCTCCTTCCTGCCCCCCAGCCATGTCTCATACCAAGCAGCCGCTGGCAGACCCCCTAGTAACTAAAACTGCCACGCCACAGCTGAAGAGTCTGTGTTGTGCCTCCTGCAGCCGGAGGGAAGGCAGCATAAAAATGGCTTTAAGCCACCAATGTGCTTGACTGACTCTGGGCTGGGACTGTGCTCTGGGAAACAGGGATGCTGGAAGAAATTTTATAGTTGGGGTGCTGATCATGGAAACCATGTATTTGGTGTTTGTTATTACTACTTCAAGCCAAGGGGTGCAGCAGCACTCCCCCCCCCCCCCCAGTACCCATGGTTCAAGCACCATTGCTGGGAGATGGTGCAGGTCACAGAACCCCTCACATGCCTAGATGTCTAAGGGTTGGTTTTCAGCCCAAAGCAGCTGAGTGTCCTCATAGATGTGTTTGCTATAGAGCATTGGTTTTCAAATGGTAGAGCGCACCCCCTCCCAGAGGTGCAAGGAGGTTATCGGGGGGGGGGCATGAGGTAGGGCACAGGGCTATAGCTGGCCTGGTGTCTGAGCTGCTATGGGGAGAAAGCACAGGGAGCCCCCAGTGGTCAGGAAGGGGGGTGGAGTGCAGCCCAGCCCTGCCCTGGCAGCAGCCTGCTGCTCTTCTCTTCCTCCCCTCCCTGACTGCTGGGGACTCTCTGTGTGCTCTCCCCACACCTGCCCTGCCTTGGCCTGGCCACAGACCTGCAAATTTTAAACCTTCTGGCATAGGTGCTGGAACTAGGGATGCTGCCGCACCCCATGGCTTGAAGTAGTTTCCATTATATACAGGGTTAACAGTTTGGTTCAATGTCTTTCAGCAACTCCACTATACAAATTGTTCTAGGATCCCTGGCCTCCAGAGCCTACAGGAGCCAGAGGCTCTGGGCTGGGCAGGGCAGGTGGAAAAGTGAGGAGCCCTGGTCTGCTCTGTGCTGTGCTGCCGTGGGCTTCTTGGAGGATGGAGCCAACCAGGTCCTGCCACCACCCTGAGCATGAACTACCCACTCCCCTCGGTGAGTCACTTCCTGTCCCAGGCAGGTGGGAGTGTGGGGGTAAGGTAGGAGTTTGATATGTGACTCCTATAGAGAAGGGGGGCACAGCAAAATACGTTTGAGAACCTCTGCTCCTGAGAGCCCTCCAGCATCTAATACACTGCCTCCCACCCCGGCACACCCCCTATGTAACCTATGTGTTACCCAGAGCCTGCACTGGAGAAATCTCCCCAGACTGGATAAAGGGCTTTCATTGCCCGTTTTCCTTTGCGGAAAGTCAACAGTTCAAGCTATTTTGGATCAAAGGGCAGAGCATTCAAAGTAAAGGGGCCCAGATGGAGAACACGAACCCTAAAGTGTGTTTTCATATACTAAAGCTTCTTTCTTTAAGACAAATTTCTTCTATTTTTATATCCTCTTCTTTTCAATACATCCAAGTGATGTTTGGAACGCACAACTAATTTGTTACGGGCTAAAGATAGATGAATTTGAAAAAGCTCAGAATTAGCCATGCCCTACCTTCCTTACGAATTGCACAATCAACAAAGCTCCCATTGTGTTCAGGGTAGATTTTGCCTGATTAAGGATGGAATATGAACTGCAGAACTTGGCCTATGGCACTCAAGTTGACTTAACAACATAGCTGTGATCCAAGAACACAGCTGGTTGAAATTTACCCCAAATTTGGAAAAAAATCCAAATTATTGAAGTGGGAATTAAAAAAAAAAAAACACACACATGGATTTTTTCCTCTTTTTTCAAACAGCTCTATCAAAAATGTGTCTGTATTAAAACTAGGAACTTCCTCCTTCTTCTATTAAAGCCAGTAGCAAAACTCCAGTTGATTTCAGTGGGAGGTTGTGTGCCTGTCTTGGAGTTACAGCTGTTTACTTTTCCTGACAAAAACAAAGGGCCTGATTCTCTATTGTCCTGCCACTAGTATCATCATTTTCACCAGTGCAAAGAGGGTGTAACCTGCGATCAAGCCACCACAGGAGTGTTTTATACCCTCTTTGCACTGGTGTAAGTAACTACACGAGGTAAGGGAGCTCCTGTTAGCCCTGCTGAACCCGTTCAGTAAGAAGTGAGCTAGGGCTTTATTCTTGCCTCCTGCATCAGCAGCAAAACTGTCAGTGAAGATTTTGACTGAAGAATTGCTCTTACTAGGTGATGCTGTAAGAAGCACTAGGAAAAGAGCTCTGGTTTGCAGATCACTGGTTGAACTGGATTTTTTTTTTTTTAACTTCTAGTGTCAGAATCCTGGGCAAAGGAAGGCAGGGCTAGTGGCAGGAGCTTGGGAACCAGGAACCAAAGCCCGGGGTCAGAGCTGATGTCAGAGTCAAGAGTCCAGCTGAGACTCAAGCTGAGGGTCGATACCTGGTATCAGGGTTGGTGTTAGGGTTCAGGGGGTTCAAACAGGATTCAAGTCAGAGCCAATGTCAATACCAGGAATTCAGAAGCAGGACAGCAACAACAGCTAGTTAGAGATCCACATAATTGCATGGACTTATATAGGATCCAGGAGCCAATCAGGGATCTCTAAAACAGCTGTCAGTTGGATCACTCGAGTAGAACTTCCTGTGGCATTCAGCCTTTAGGGGTTGCATGGAGAAACTAGATTAGAGCTGTCAGAGGGCACAAGTGTGAGGCAGTTGGTGGCCGAGTAGTCCTACAGACCTGGCTTCAAGTCCTGCTGATCCTTAGATAAAGAAATGGAATTTGATGTTAAAAGTAGTTGAGAGAAAATAGCATGGAGAAGGAAAACATTTTGCTCAGTTCATCGAGCTCACAAGCTTTGGGTGAGATAAAGTAAGCAGAAGTCAGTGGAGAAACATAAAAAGAGGGGAAATAACTAGGATGCTAAGAAAGGAAACCTGTTCAGTCACGTTCTCAAATCAATATGAGTTTTGCACCAAAACTGGCAATATGTCTTAAAACCTGCCCAACCGTCAATAAAGCAATTAGCATATGGCATATTCTGCAGGAGGATCACCAGTAGAACATAAATTCATGTGCCTTTTTAGTACAGCAGCAGCTGGGCAAAGAATTGGGAGATCACTCATAGTTGTTGCAGAATGAGACAGAAAGAAAGGAAGACACTAGTCCACATCCACTGGGATCAATAATAACTTCATTTCATAAGAAACTCATTGCTTGAGCCAGAGCTGTTCTATATGCCATTTCCTATCCTCCCCCCATTCTGAGTCTTTTACTGTACAACTGAGGAGGGTAGCAGAGAAATCGTTTTTGGACAGAATTTGAAGGCTATAGATATTTCCTGCTGTGGAAAGGGCTTCAGTTCTTAGAACATTTTGCTCAGTATCAAAGGAAGAGAAGACAGGAACAACGTGCCATGGGCAGGTATTAACACGGATCCGTGTTCTGTTTTGAACATTAGAAAACAGAGGGCTGTTGTACCAGATGCACTGATGTTGCAGGAGTGTAAATATACCATTATGGTTTATAGTGCTATGCTCACACGTATACTGAGCACATAGCCAGATCCTGTTATCACTTACACACACAAATATCTGTACCCGCACATGCAGCCCCAGTACAGTCAATGGGACTACTCCAATGAGTAACGTTATCCAGGGGGTGTTTGCATGATCCTGCCAGCAGAGTGAATGGACTTTAATGTAAAGTATGTGCCACATCAGTGATATAAGTTCCAGACAACTATTAATTGTTTATAGGCCTGTAGACTTGGGTATAGAAAAGGATGGGTTGGAGTTCTCCCTTCCAATACAGTATAAGAGCAAATTCAATTTAAAGAACTATTTCTTAACGAAATAGCTGAAAAGAAATCACCATGCAGAAGGGACAAATTTTCATAAATAAGATGTCTTTCTTTCCCCCTTGATTACACACATGTTCTAGTTTGTATCTCTCTCTCCCACCCCTTAAGAGTAGTTTTCCTTTCATTTCTATTGTGCTAAAATGTCTATTCCAGACCATTATCTCATACCTTATCCAGTGTCTCTAAACCATTTGTGATTTAATGCAGTATATTTCAGTTCAAAAGACAAACCAGTTGATTCCCACACAGCAAATAACAATGTCCAGCAAAGCCTTCCTCCTGTTGGTAACAGACTCAGTGTCCCAAACTCTGATTCAGCTGAGAAAAGGGGTTCCAAATCACAAAAACATTTAACAGGTTTCACGATGCTTCAAGGATATGTAGCTATAGCTACAGTATTTACAGTTAAAGAGCTAGATACATAGTTTGATTATAATCTCAGTTCACGTGCAGTCCACCATCACTTTATTGTAGAATGGGATATATATTGGTATTTATAGTTAATTATTGAACAAACCATGGACTGTTCACCCTGGCACAATTGTATATTGTCACCAGGAATGCAACTACACACCTAGTCAGAGTTTCTTATTATTTCATCGCTTTAGAAACACAATTTGATTTTCCTCAGGCCTGTCTAAGAGCTACCAGCCATCAGAATATAATTATTGGAGGGAAAAAAATACATCTTATTCCCAACAGCTTCTTCATTAGACAACACATCAGCTTTCACTAGTAAAGGAGACACTTTATTTTGGTTAAGCAAAGCAATATACAATATTTACCACTCTATTACATACACAATTTTAGCATACCTGATAATAAAAGGACCTCGAGGGGATCCCAAAACTTGCATAGCATATTTATGCATATTAAAGGTGTCATCTGTCTCAAAAAATCCATATCTGTATAAAGATAGAGAGGATGCTGGGAGCTGAATTTTAACAGTCTGATGTTTAGTGTCTGCATTTTATATCAGACAATATTAATCAAGCTTTTTTCTTTATTTCTTCTCTAGTAGTTACCAGCAATTTCATGTAATATTTTAATTCTAAACCCAAGAGAACGTATCCTGGCACGTTAAAACCCTAATGTTGCGGATGGTTGTGGATTTATACTTTACCTGTTATGACTACTTATCCTGTCTTTTGTGTCTCAACATCTTGTAAATGATAAGTGACCGTGTGTGAAAATGTTCACAGAACTTTTAAAATTATTTTGTCATATGTCCCTTATCGCAGACCTGCCTTTGCAAGACTCACTTTCTCCTTAAATAAAGTGCCTTGTGATGGTGCTTGTACTATACATCAGAACAGATCAAACTTTTGAAGGCGTTTTTAAATCACATTAAAATTCAATTTATTTTAAAAACAGTTACATCGTCAAAACCAAATGACAGCCACAGAGGGACTACTAAGTCTAACACGGCTATGCTTCAGTATTATGTTGCCAACTATTCTATTTGTATCAGTTCCAGTCTTCAGATTATAGAAAAACTTCTCTTACTCCTGTGAGAATGACAGTCAAGCAAAACATAAGCGGCTCCATTTTCAGGTAAAACTGTAATAAATAGCATATATGGTACACACACGGGCAATAGCACTCCAATCACTAATTCCCAAACCAGCTTCCAGTTTGCGCCCTTTACACTACTTGGTCATGCCAGATTCAGTTGACATAGCTTTATAAAACTCTTGATAAAGCCTGGCCTAGATTAATTGGCTCTTTGGACATGCCTGCTATTGTTATCATAGCTACTGATCCAGGATAATTTTTTTCTTCCCTGTAAAATCTCTCCCTCCCTTCCTCCACTGAGGCTCTGTTTGCTAAGTTAGCTCCAGAGAGGGAGATCCCCAGGCCTCTGTGTAAAGTTAAGTTTCTGAAGCTTGCAATTTTGTTATTAATAGAGCAAAATAACATTTATTTTACTGAGAGAAATTTCAGAGGAACTATTTTAAATTTTAAAATTTCCCGTTGAGAAATTTCATCCAAAAACACATTTTCCCCATGAAAATATTTTTGACAAAATCTCATTTTTCAGAGGGATAATTTTTCAGCTGAAAAATTTCAACCATCTTGAGTTATTAATACTAATCAGATGGTCTCACCCTTCCAGTATGGATGGGGTACAGCATCTAACTTGAGACTCTGTGGTACCGTTCCCCAACATAATACCCCATGAAAGCTGTGGCAGTTCCATGAAAACTCTGTGTGAAAGTTGTTCCCTATTTCTGGGGTTGGGCCAGTATTAAGGAGGGAGTGGAGTCGCTAAGGTCCCATCCTTCTATGTCACCATCACCTGCTCTGCACTCATATTTTCATGGCCTTTTCTGAGGTGGGAAAGTCATCTGGCGAAACAGCTGTTTTGCGGCGCCAAGTGCTGGGAGGAAGGGGGGAAGAGGGGGAATGCAGTGCACTCGGGGAAGAGGTGGGGCTGGGGTGGGAATTTGGGGAAGGGATCCAATAAGGGCAGGGAGGTGGTGGAGTTGGGGCGGGGACTTTGGGGAAGGGGTTGGAATGGGGGCGGGACAGGGGTGGGGAAAGGGTGGAGTCGGGGCTGGGCACCAGCTATCCTGGGCCACCCCTTTCTCAGGCATAGATCCCTGGGCTTGAAAATAGCCCTCCTCTGTGCCACATATATGGCTAACTCCCCCAGTCCAGCTTACAGATAGGATGGAGATGTGCCCTAAGAGAGCTGCCTCTGTGCACAGCCTCAGAGGGTGATCAGTCTCCCACACTGTCCCACCACTGTAGTTATTTGACACTGGGAAATCAAAAAAGTAGCTTAAACATGATAGCAGTTGCAAAAATTACAGGACAGATCCAAAACCTAATGAAGTCAATGGGAGCCATTCCAATGACTTAGTGGACTTTGGATCAGGTGCTACATAAACTCAATTCCCAGAAAGTTTTGCAAATGTAAATCAGTTCTTTCTTTCCCCTTAAAAATAAGCTAATTTCTCAGATCCCTTGTTCAGTGGACCATAGATGTCATGTCAAGCCCTTGATGGAGACATGTTATAAATCATTATTCTAAATTGCTAATGTAAAACATTATGAAATTTGACCTGTGGGCAGCATGGGCATGTGGGACAGAGCTATTTGGACTTTACGTTTGGTGAGTCTGCTCATTAAACGCATCAATATTCATGAGTCAGTGAGTAAGAGCCAGAGGAGAGTCGGTGCCCAGGAGAATGATGGTGAAAGTTTAGATTTGAGAAATTAGAAGACTGGGAGAGCATATGAGACAATCTTTTGGGTTGGATGACACCATCCGCCAACATTGTTAAAAGAGAGTGCATTCATGGGGAAAAGCCAAAGGTATTAATGAGAGCACCTAATTGAAAATAATGAATATGTATTTTTTAACATGTCTATGACATTTAAGAGCTGGGCTAGAGTTACTTTAAAGTTCAAAGCAATAATATGCCCTTACAGGGCCAGATTCTCTGCTGCAGCCAGTACCACTAGGCACTGCAAGGGGTGTACAAAACGAGCACATTGGGTTGATACCCATTCTAAGCCAGTTGCAGCTTAGTTGGCTCCCATCTTGTCTGCTGGCTGGACACTGCTAGAATGCAGTGTGGTCTGGTCAGACCCTCCTCGCTGGCCATTGCAGCAGGGGTGGGGCTGTAGGAGCTGGCTCCATCAGTTGTATGCCACCCACCAGCTCCCCCATGCCAATGCAATGCCTAGCTGGAGTGAGCTACTAGTTTTCACTGCCTTTGCACCACTGCAGTGACACAAAAGTGTAGGTGTTGAGAAGAAAATCTGCCCCATAGAGAACCTTCTGCTCGATGCTACATACTATGAGATAGGTGGAAACTGAAAACCCAGAAAAATGGCTCAGTCAATATCTACTTGCAATGTAATCTCAGTGATAATTCAGAATGTTATGACAAGTCCAAACAAAGGATATTGCTAACAAAGAGTTAAGGTTGAAAGTATATTTCAGTGGAGTCTGGCTAACATCCAAACATTCTACCCTTTAAAGAGAATCACAAGTATTAGAATGTCTGGAAACACAGTTCAACACCTAGGAGCCCCAGTCATGGACCAGGACCCCATTGTGTTAGGCGCTGTCCAAAGAGAACAAGAAGGCACTTCCTGCCCCAAAGAGATGCCAATCCAGCCAGTTTCCCACATCCAGAGAATCCTTTGTCATTTATTATTGCCCCACCTGCCTTACCCCTTCATTGGTTCTCCCAAGTTCCCTAACAAAGGGAGGGAACATCTGTGGGAGAAAGTGGCAGGACAGCTGCATTCAAAAGCACCTATAAAGAAGGCAGTCTTGAAGGGTGGGGCTGCGGCAGTGGGCAGAAAATGACTCTCCACTTCCTGAAGGAGAACTCCAAAGGTGTGTACTTTTGTTTGTTTATTTGGCACTGTGGACCTTGCTTAAAGATGCAGCCCTAGGAACTCAGAGCTTTTATGGAGGCGCTTTATTTGGTTATGGCTCTAAAATGAACAAACAGGCTTCTTTGCCAACAATATTTCTTTGTTCTGTGCCAGACAAGGGGGTTCTGTTTGAGGGAGGGCCATGGGACAGGGCTCTGCAACTCTCCTCTTGCCAATACCTGCTAAAGGCACCAGTGTCATAGGCAGGACTTTAGAAGTGGCTCTCTGCACAGCTGAGTGGAAATCATTATTTGTTCTGAATGCTCCTTGCAGATGCTTTCTTTGTGTTTCCACAGTCTGTTTACAAAGCAAAAAACAAAACACAAAAAAACAAAAATCCCCAAAATTAAACCTAACAGCTGTTTGTTTAATTGGCTACAGGGGCAGTCTCCAGTCTGGTGTTTATCTGCCATGTTTGTGTACACAGAAGGCTTTTAGATTTGCAAATGCAGGAGTTTCCTGGTCAGAGAGACCAGGTGCAGTATTTTTTGCAGCTGGTTGCCAGGTAACCCTCCAAACAGTGTTGGTGACCAGGGAATCCCTGGAAGTTCAGCAGGCAGGCAAGGATCAGAAAGTGGTGCTCTCTCCCAGGGACTATTTACATTGCACCACAATCTCTGATCTTTGCTCAGGTTTCCTGAGGTTGGAAAAAATAATGGCGTGACAACTAGTTCTCTCCAGTAAACAGATTTTAATCAGAAGAAAATTAACCATGTTGTTGCAGTGTGCAGCTAGGGTTAGGACTATTCACACATTTCTAGTATCGCAACCACCAGCATCCAAAAATCAGACAGGCCCCAAAATATCACAAGTATGGGTTAAAAATCATCAGACTTTTCCTTTGCCTTCTAGTTTCTGAGCCATTAGGTTGCACTTGTGTCATGTTCTCAAGCCTTCCATTGCATCACGCTGACTCAACAGACAATGTAGACTGCAGAATCTTATTATATAGACAATCCTGGAATCTTCTTATATAGATAATATGTATGTGATGTAATTATTTTGGGGTAAATGTCAAAACTGCTATTAGCAGTGATCGATGCTGAATTGCAGTGTTGCTAGCTCTTGTGATTTTACTGTGATAAACTGCAGAGCATGTGGTATGTTGCCAGTGACTTCCCAGATGGCTAATTCCCCACACTACCTCTCAGGGTAGATTCAGATGACAGTGAAGAAAGTGGATAAATTAATGCTAACCAGTATTGTATTGCTGGCTAAAGTCCCAGGGATTTTGGGATGATATGAACATGGTGTGGAGAGTGGCCATAGACCCCCAGCACCAATCCTCTCCTGCCTCAGCCATGGAACCTGATACCCACTGGAAGGAGGGGGTTCACCAGGGTCAAAGTGCCCTGTTCACCCCAGCACAGATTTACCAGCCCCGAGCATTCAATATGAGATTGGTTTACACAGAATGATATTTTAAAAAATAATGAAGTGGGGATTCCTTTCATTTTACCTTCTGGATTTTGAGCCTCATTTTCAACTCCTATCTGCAGCCATGAAGGCTAGAAATTTACTTTTTCCTTTTGTAAATGTAAGTTGAGATGCTTCTGAGAGCTAGGCCTTTAAGAAAAAAGCCTAATGATTGTGAGACTGATCAGCAAACTCACAACTGTTGAAAACAGCGAGATTGTGACGGAACAGGGGTTGTTAGGTCCATAATCAGTAAAACCAAATGAAGAAAATAATCCTCTTTGTACCTTTGGATAATTGAGAAGCACTATGGTATTTGTATAGCATTCATAGCTGGGCACTGATTTTTAATTTTGCAGAATAAATTACTTTCAACATGTTTAATTTGTTTTGTTTTTGTTTTGTTTTGTCCCACATATGTAGCATTCTTTATATAACATCCCACTCTCTTGCTATGAAAGCAGAAGCATTAGGTGTAGATATAATAGCATTTTTAGTCTGTTGTAGAGACCAGATAGGATTATTTTTCAAAGGAATACACAAAATGGCTATGTACTGTACAACATAGTGTCATTGAAAAGGCAAGAAGAGCCGGGATTTTAGGAGTATCTTGGTAATGCCCCTCACCCTGAAAAACTTGAACTGTGAGTGCTATGGGTTTAGATTTCCAGTTTCTTTTATCTGGATCAATGGTTGCAAGCATGTCCCTCACCCCCTTTATCTTATAGCCATCTTCTGTGCTTTCATCCAGATATAACTTCAGATACTGGTTTCCATGAGGGATTTTCCCTCCCCTCCACCCCCTTTTCAGTGCAGAGAAAGATGCTAAATAAGAAAAAAGGCTCTGGGAAAATCTATGAAGCTCAGATTAGTAACTTAAACCAACAAAACAACCCCCACCCCAAAAGCCCCCAACCTGACACCCCCCAAAAATCCTCTAGAACTTACACTAATAGTTCATTGAAATGTACTAGTTTGTTTCCAATGTCCACAGTAACTACCCTAATTATCATGGCAACAACCCTAAACAAACAAATATTATCCATCTTTCTGGTCCCAAAATTCACACATTTAATGCTGCTCTAATAACTAACAACAGAGCAGTTCCCCAGCTGTTGCTCACAAAGACATACCATGGCAAACATATTTTCAATGCACCTCCCAAAATATGCAAGCAATTGTTGGCGTCTAATAAATAATAATATAGATGGCTCTAGTCAAACAATTGCATTTCATTTAGTAACACAGGTACTTTTAACAGTAAGTAATATATGTCGAGGAATTAGCATTTCAGCCAGAGAGGGTTGGTGAATTCATTGGCATGGCTTATCAGTATGTCTGAAAGTCTGAGAAATTAAAGAGCTGTTTAGCATGTGCATGAATATCTGTCAGAGGCATATTATGAGATTAACTTATGATTGTAAGGAAAATAAATGCCTTTAAAAAATATTCTAATGGAATTTTCTCTCCGATCACGCAGCTATTTGGCTCTTTTCACCTTGATCTGTTCAGCAGTGTTATTTACATATTTCATAATTTGCTCCCCCGTGCGATTTTTGTTTGGTAGTTTGGTCATGTAAACCATTAAATTGTCTAACATCAACACACGGCCCTTTACTTCTGCTTGGTTGTGCAGTGTGAGCTTTACAAAGGGTTTTTATAGTTGAGCGCCCACCCATCCTTGCACTCCTCATTCCCATCTAAGGGAAATACTCCACAGGAGGCGTGGTCTTTAGCTGGTAGGTGGAGAGGGAGGCAAGGAAAGAGACCAGCTGGGGTTTAAAGGGTGCAGCCGGGCAAACAAAATAACGCACGTTTGTAACGTTTTAAAGAAGATGACTGGAGTTTTGCAAACACATTGAACCTTGAATCTAGGGCCATGCTTGACTGGGTTGCAGGTCAGAGGCAAATATTCTGTTTAGTCCTATTTGGTAGCTCCTTGGTTCTGGGCATGACAAGATGTTCCTGCACAGCAGTTTTGCATGACCTCATGTTGTCTAGAAAATGCTTCATTTGCATTCTGGGCTGGAATCAGAAAGTTGGCAGAGAAAGGAAGTATTTGTTACCCATGATTTTTTTTCACTGTCTGGTTCAGTTTATCAAATGTTGACAGTTATTGAGGGAGAATCTGTTGTGCTGGCTTTCAAAGGTAACAACCAGGAAGAAATTTCCATTGCAATGGGAAATGAACTTCCATCCAGGCAAACTCCCTACTATTTTTATAGAATACACTAGCAATAAACTATTGACTCAGCAGCTGTTCCTATACTAAACATTATGCAAATACAAACCAGGAAGGAACTTACCAATGTCATATGGCCATTGTCACTTTAGTTTTAAATGGCTAATGGCCAACTCAACCACCTGCCATTTGGTGAGTCACACTGCAATGTTAAATAGACTGAAAAGCCTTGAGAAAACAAGCAGCCTAGAAGTGGAAGATTATTCCTTTTATTTCTGAAGTTTCTTATCCTTTCTCCCTGGTAGACAGTTACAGCCAACTGAGGCACCTGCTCATTGTCCTTAAGTTCTTGATCACATCAGAGCAGGACTCTCACTGTCAAGGATCCTCAGCAATGGATTGTTCCCCACTGAAGGCTGACTGGCTGTTTTTAGAGCCTGGTGCTTGTCCTGCTTATTTCATCAGCCTCTCCTTTGACTGTCTTTTTGAGCTTCTTCCCCTGTTCCTCTGTACGTTGCAAGCGAGGGCCATTGGAAATTGATTCATTTCACCTTGTGGGGCATCCTATCTGAGGGCTATGATGTTTGCCAGGACCAGATCCTTTGGACTGCTTGGCGTGATATTTGGGCTTCTGCAATTTTAGGGCTTTGTATGGATTATCATGTGTGTTTGACTCTTTGGTGATAGACACGTGCGTTGCAGCTCAGACGCATGTGAAAAAGATAGAAGAAAGGAGCACAAGAACATAAGAATGGCCATATTGGGTCAGACTAATAGTCCATCTAGTCCAGTATCCTGTCTTCCGACAATCACCAGTGCCAGATGCTTCAGAAGAAATGAACAGAACTGAGAAATTATCAAGTGATCCATCCCGTTATCCAGACATAGCTTTGGCAGTTGAAGGCCTTATTTTGATATCAGGATGAAATTGTGATAGGAGCTGTACAAACAGAACAAAACCAACAGATGTGCTTTGGTTTAATAAAAATATAACTTTTATAATGGGTTTTAGTTTTTATTTGCAATTATCTGGTTTTGATTTCTGTCTTGGCAAGTCACTAGATATTAATTATGCAATCCAACCCTAAAACTGACTCAGTATTGATTTTAATACAGAAGCAGTGAAAGGCCCCAGATTTTCATAGGTAGCAATAATAAAGAAGAACGTTGGATTTCCAGACAAGAAAGGTCACAAGCTTTCACGCTATTGAAGCTGCATTCCTTGAAAACGTCACTCATCAAGGTCTCTAGCAACTTCTTCCTGGCCAAATTTCTTTGTCTGTAGTCCATTTTCACCAGGTAACCTTGTAGCCCCATCGGGGCTTGTCCTGAGCATCATGCCCCTACTCCTCCTTACTGTCTTATTATCTTTCTGGTAAGTCTGTCAAGGAAATACATTGATTATCTTTTATCTGTATTGTGAGGTGGTCAGCATACGCTTAGTAGCACTGTACAATAACAATAATCATCCATGGTAAATGGCCTCTATGAAATTCAGGAACTGAAGAACAGGAGGAAGACCCAAGAACCTGAAGAATGGGATAAAAGGAACATTTTGAACACAGATAAATTGGGGCTGTAAAGTGAACTGAGAAACACTTGAAAAGCTAGGAATGGGGAAAATGGGGATAGGATTGTGTCCTGATTTGACTTCATGGAATTAAGATTTGATCTTTTCCAGAGACACTGGAAACTAAAATTGATGCAACTGTATTTTGTATCATCCAGGGGATTTTATGATAATCTGCTGAGAATCTGGTATATTTCAAAGTAAAGTATTTTGCTCTGAAAATCTGCAGCTTTAACTGAATATTTTTATTTTCAGCTCTTTCCAAGTTATTAAAGTTCAAGTGAAGAGGGCAGCATTTCTTGTGTACATTACTTTTATTAACCACCACCAGGAAATCTTAACTGTAGGAGAAACAGATTACAGCATGATGGAACAGTGAAAAATGAAGGAAGAACTGCATCATCCAGTATTAGCCACATTTTGAACACTATACCACAAAGAAATCTCTAATGCTTCTCCTTTCCAGACTAACCTTCCCTGCCTGAGATCTTTCTATAACCAGCGCTGGATTCAGGAACTGAGATAATAAGTATTCATTCATTATTCATCCACTCATTATAATGTCATTATAATATTGTCAGAGTTTGAAAAGGCTTAGTGAGGAGTCACTAACACCAGGATATGTAGTGTAGTGACTAGTAATTATTTTTTATGCCTAAGAAGCTAAAATAAACAGTCTAAGAAGTCTAAGAAGTTACCTGCTGATATAGAATTGCATTCCCTTTTGCATAGGGCTTGCTACTAAGTAGTGCTGCTCCCACATTCCTTGTGCCTCCAGTACAGACACAATTCAAACAGGAAATACTCCTCTGAACCACTACCACAAGCTCACTCTTTATATCCATGAAATTACCCAGAATCCCAAACCTTAAAGAACCAGCCTTTCCCCCCTACATAAAGCTGAAGATAAACTCTATGCCATTGATGGGAGCTGTACTCAGTGTAACAGAGGGCAAAATTTGGCATCTTGAGCATTATAGACAAGATACAGTTCATGGCACCATTATATGACCTAATCATAGAAATAATTCTTCTCCTTCCTCTCCCTTTACATAGGTGCATGGGAAAGAGTTAGGGTTCCTGGTCACAGTGACAAATGGGAATAACGCCCAGGGGAGGCAGGGCTTTGCATTAATCAACTGAATCAAATGCTAGGTTGGTGATTATTGTTCATGCCAGATCTCTTGAGTCACAGTCCAGTGAAAACTAAATTAAATGATTAATAGAATTCTGCTGTATCACCTCACCAGTTTACTGGCATCCATCAGCCAGTGGGCCACATTCACCAGACCACCACAAAGCCAAAAGTGCAAATAATTTCCACGATCAGGATTCAACTCCCCCTTCCTCCTGCTAGTTGCCATCTATTGCTCGTTACAGGGAACCCCAGTTATCAGAGAAGGGAACAAATTAAGTAGTAAGGCTTTCTAGATGTCACTGAGCATTTATTTGCATAAAGAGAGACAAACAGAGAGAAAAAAGTTAAAACATTGTATATGTGGTGTCATAACTATAAAGGGAAGGGTAACAGCTCTCCTGTGTACATTACTATAAAATCCCTCCTGGCCAGAGACTCCAAAATCCTTTTACCTGTAAAGGATTAAGAAGCTCGGGTAACCTGGCTGACACCTGACCCAAAGGACCAATAAGGGGACAAGATACTTTCAAATCTTGGGGAGCGGGGAAGGCTTTTGTTTGTGCTCTTTGTTTTGGGTGTTGTTCGCTCTTGGGACTGAGAGGGACCAGACATCAATCCAGGTTCTCCACATCTTTCTAAACAAGTCTCTCATATTTTAAACTTGTAAGTAAACAGCCAGGCAAGGCGTGTTAGTTTTCCTTTGTTTTCTCAACTTGTAAATGTACCTTTTACTAGAGTGTTTATCTTTGTTTGCTGTACTTTGAACCTGAGGCTAGAGGGAGGTCCTCTGAGCTCTTTAAGTTTGATTACCCTGTAAAGTTATTTTCCATACTGATTTTACAGAGATGATTTTTACCTTTTTCTTTAATTAAAAGCCTTCTTTTTAAGAACCTGATTGATTTTTCCTTGTTTTAGATCCAAGGGGGTTGGAACTGTATTCACCAGGAGTTGGTGGGAGAAAGGAGGGGGGATGGTTAATTTCTCCTTGTTTTAAGATCCAAGGGGTTTGGATCTGTATTCACCAGGGAATTGGTGAAAGGTTTCTCAAGGCTTCCCAGGGAAGAGAATTAGCTTTGGGAATGGTGGCAGCGGACCAGATCTAAGCTGGTAGTTAAGCTTAGGAGTTTTCATGCAGGCCCCCACATTTGTACCCTAAAGTTCAACATGGGGAAGCAGCCTTGACATGTGGTTACAGAAATTAAGTCACCATAATCTTTCTGGGCATTAAGGGTAACTGTAACTACTTACCTGTGTGGGACATTGCTGGTACAATGGAATAGATCTTGTACTGGTGTGAATGGGTACAGATCCACTTACTTCAGTGGAGTGATTCCCTTTTACATCAGCTGTGGATCAGGTCCATTACTTCCCCAAACAGTGAAAATGCAAACTCCCACAGACTCAAAATCTTCTTAAAGGAGTGGGATCTGTTCATAATGGCCCTTCTCAATGTATTTCCTATCAGATGTTAAGGAGTTTTATGTTAACATAACTCAGAGACACTCAAGAAAGCAAACAATGTTTGCTGGCTAGCAAAAGAGCAAGCTGCATTCCCATGAATATGCATACATGTCCTGAGATTACATCCAATACTGTTGCACACAAGCAGGGATTTATAAGCATAGTGTACTACTACTCTTACCTATAAAATAAAATAAATCCAGGATGGGGATGATTGCCTCACAGCATCCTTGAAGCCAGAATTCCTCTTACATTGTCAGATAGCAACAGCCTTAAATGTACTGTTTCTCAGGATCTTCTACTAAGTCTGTTTGCTCTGGAAATGGTCATAAACTCTAATATTTTAAAAGATTCCCATAGAAAACAAATACAGTTAGAAGCAAACTAGCGAGGTGGAGAAGGATGCTCTACAGTTGCTTTTGAATCCCTTGTTTAATGCAATGGATTTGATTTTTCAAATGCTGCTGCACACAGGGCAGATATCTTTATTCAACTAGCTGTGATGTCTCTGAAGTCTTTTCCCCCACAGAGAATCATGTAAGTTCTTAGCCCAGTAGCATGTAAAAGTTCAGACTATTTTTAGCAATGAGCTTTACTTTCCATTTACCCAAGTCAAATTTCCCCTTTCATTGTTCTGCCCACTACCTGATGTGTTCAGCTCCATCTGTTTAAACCCACATGTTTCTTTGCAGCCTTCACTGCTATAGAAGAGGTGGGGATGACATGGGTCTATCTCTGCTCTGGCCTGTTGCTGAAACTTCATATATCAGATATTTAATGGCCTGTTTTTTGCAGCAACGTCAGCATGGTCTGGCTGCTGCTGGGGCTGTCTCCTCTGTGGGGATTCCTTAGAAACGCTCCAATGCTTCATTGTTGGCAAAGTTGCAGGAGGTGGCACATAGGTTTCGAAGGTGGAGCACGATGCCGTCCCTGGAAGCAGCCCTTCCCCAACCACGGGGCTGGCCCTTGGCACTGACACCAGACCCAATTTGTGCTTTCTGTCACTGCATAGCCAATGCCATAGAAACAGCTAAGAGAGATGCTGTTGCTGTTGTTATTTTGGCAGTGGCTGAGACTTTAAATTTGCTAGCACTAGCTGCTAATGCTTCCTCTGTTATGAATACAGAGGACGCTAAGGACTCAATCTTGTGTTCACAGGAGTCAGCCACAACTCTCATTGCCTTTGGTATGACTAGGAGTAGACCCTAAGTTAGGGAGTCTGAGATCTGATCATCGTGTGAGCTGTGTGACTGTAGTTTTTGTAGTAATAGATGCACAGAGGCTTTAGAATGTGGGGGCGGAGAGGCTGCTGCACCTGCTCCTCCACTCATCATTTTGATTAACATTCAGACTTTTCCAGCCTTTGGGAATGAATCCTGTTGCCTGGCAGTTTTCTGAGAGGGAAGCATGAGAGGGAACTTCCAGTCTGATGGATGATTAGGACTGGTTTTCTCCTTTTCCCTTCTCTTTTGCCCATCCCAACATTTTTGGTCTGTCTCCAAAACAACGACAAATAAAACCCCTACACATCAACACTCCAGAATAGCCATGGGTGGCGGGTATCATAGGCTGGAGGAGGCTGAGCCTCCCCAAACATCCTGATGTGGCCCTACCCATGCTCCACCCCCAGGAATACCTGTGAGTTCTTGCTCTTTCGTGGCCCAGGCTGGGGCTGGGCTGGGGCCGGATGGCCTGCTGCCAGGACTTGGGGAAGCTAGAGCTGGTGCCTGCCTGGTGCACCAGCTGGGGATGCTGCGACGCCACCACCCACCTGGTACTCCAGGACTGGGGTTGGGGCGCTGCGACCATGCCACTCGCCCCATGCTCTGGGGCTGCGGACAGGGGCACTGGCCTGGGGCGGGGGTGCCAGAGGCTGTGGGGGTCTCTGCCACTCTGAGCTCCAGCGGGGGAGGGGGCAGAAAGGGAGGAGGGGCGGGGCCTCAGGCAAAGGAGAAGGGGCCTCGGGTGGAGGGGGATGGGACTAGCTTCTCCCAACCGCCGGTTCACCCACTGCCCATGATAATCACCATTCATGCCTCTTACCCCAAGGAAGCAGATACCATATCTTTTTCTGCCATGCCCTAACTAGCATACAACACAACTTTCTCTGACCCCCTGCTTTACCGTAAACTGCAGCATCCCTACGTTCTCTCTTCTCCTTCACTGAGAAATCAAGACAGCAACATTTACAAGACCACTATGTCTTTAAAATGGTTATTTTGCTGATTTTTACACCATAGGAACAGATGATGATGCATAGTATGGTATTCCCCAATAGCCTGATTGCACCACCCTTATTTTGATGGGGCAACTCCTGTGAGTAAGCGATCACTGGGGTGAGTAAGAGTTCCACATTCACAAGTTCCTACAGCACCTAGCACAGTGCAGACCTGTTCTAGGTGCTACTGTAATACAAATACATAAATAATAATCCTACATATTTTCTGACAAGATGGCAACCTGAGCTCCCCCCGACACTCCCCCCACCTTGTTATGATTTGAATGCTACATGTAACCAAAGTAATCTCCCTGGTCACTCAATAACAGACTTAAAAGTGGCAGTTCTTAAACAAAAAAACTTCAAAAACAGACTCCAACGAGAAACTACAGAACTGGAATTAATTTGCAAACTGGACACCATCAAATTAGGCCTAAATAGAGACTGGGAGTGGATGGGTCACTACAGAAACTAAATCAATTTGTTAGTCTCTAAGGTGCCACAAGTACTCCTCATTGTTTTTACAAAAACTAATTTCCTCTTGCTAAATACTCACACCTTCTTGTCAACTGTTTCAAATGGGCCACCTTGTTTACATTGGCCTCATTAGCACTACAAAAGTGATTTCCACTCCTTGTCAACTGTTGAGAATTGCCTACTTCCAACTTAAATTGAATTGGCTCGTTACCACTGACCCCCCCCCCCACTTGGTAAGGCAACTCCCATCTTTTCATATGCTGTGTATTTATACCTCCCTACTGTATGTTCCACTCCATGCATCTGATGAAGTGGGTTTTAGCCCAAGAAAGCTTATGCACAAATAAATTTGTTAGTCTCTAAAGTGCCACAAGGACTCCTCATTGTTTTTGCTGATACAGACTGACACGGGTACCACTCTGAAACCTGTCACCAGAATAAGATTTCCCTCCAGGAACTCATTGCAGCAGATCCTTGACCTCCTCATTCATAAACACAGTGTAATACAAAAGTTATGGGAAGTTTTCAGTGGTTTTTTTTTTTTTTTTTTTTTTGCGAAGAGCTAAAAGGAGCAAAAAAGAACAGCTTCATTGGTGTGGGGGGGACAGAGTTTTTAAGTTTATAGCAAAAATGAATGCAACTGCAACTGTCTGAAATGGATGTCTGTGTCTTGCCATTTTGCACTGAGGACAGAAAAGCAAGCTGATCTTTGTTGCTTTTCCTTTGCTTATCAAACTTTCCTTTTGGCTGCCGCTCCAGTTGTTATGCTGCTCCTTTAATAATTACATTGTTTCTGTGTGGTCAAAAGGTGAATAAAAATGTTCAGAGTTTGGAAGGCGTATTGCTCGCTGGGGATCAGGGCTCATAATCCATACTAGAAACAGTAGTAAAATTAGAGACCATCTGGCCTATTTACCTGCTCATGGAGAAGCAGCGGTCCCCAGGCCAGCTGGAGCTCTGCTTGCCAGCATTGCGGAAGTCCCAAAAGCTGAGATTAATGGCCAGATGTTCATGGAAGTTCAGCATCACCACCCTCTGCTTCACAGTCCTCACACCTTTTGGTCACAGAATCAGTTGCCTTTGGCTGCATGGGATCACAGAAAAATGGCTACAAACAGACTTCCTGAGCTACACTTTGTTTCTTCCTTGAATAAGCTGATTTTACACAGTAATAGAAAAATGGCTGGACTATATCAGTGAAGCTGAGTGTCTGCTGAGACAGGCCTTTGGCAAATTGCAGTCTCTAAAGTAGGCTGGGTATTTTGAGGGCTGTACCTTTGACCTGGTGACCAGACATTGAATGATGCAATTCAAAACTATGCCTAGCAGCAGCAGTTTTGTACATATAATATCAACAATTCCTGTTTAAGCTGGAGACGTTTTTCTCCCTCAGACCTTATAGTTCCTGCTTGGGAAGCCTGTCACCTGCATCACAGAGCTAAAGAAACTCCGAGAACAGTAGCTTGCATGTTATCCAAATGCTGTTTCAGTGGCATCGATTCCTTCAGGAGACAGTCCATCAATGATGATATAGCGCCTAGACAGCAAGCATGCCGTGTCTTGCAGCAGGAGAACATCAACTGCAAAGCTGGGCTGCATTTGTTTTCTCAAAGTAAACTTTTGGCAAGTACTGTGTGCACACCATCACAGCACTAGCCACCCTATGGGGACTAATCTGCCATGCCATTCATTGTAAGGAAATTAAAAAAAGAACAGGCCTATATGTGACTTGTTGGGCTTTTCCGTTGGCCATTTCCTTGGAAGCTATTTCTGGTAGTGTAGAAATTCCTACCCCATGAGAGGCAGAATCCGGTGACTGCTGAGTGAACTTTGCTGCTGTAAATCAGTGAGAGCTGGATGCTCAGTACCTTCCTGGATCAGGCCCAGAGATAGCAGAGCAGGATCTTGTGGAAATCCTTGGGCAACTATGCACTGTACCTGGACAATTCATGTTTTCTTTCAGAATGATATAGGAGGAAGGCTCCCCTAAGCTTAAACTTGGTTTTCACAGATTCATAGATTCCAAGGCCAGAAGGGACCACTGTGACCATTTAGTGTGACCTCCTGTAGAACACAGGCCAGAGAACATGCCCCAAATAATGCCTCTTTGAACTACAGCATCTCTATTTCCTGGCACAACGTTGGTAAATTGTTCCAATGGTTCATTACCTTCACTGTTAAAAAATTACACCATGTTTTCAGTCCAATTTTGTCTTGGTCAAAAGAACATGTGGACTCTGTAACTTCCCTGTATCTTGATCAACAATCCAGATAAACAAGGGGAAAAAATCCCTTGCTCTGCCATCAGCCAGCCATTTTTTTAAACGTAGGAGCCAACCAAGGTTGATGTCTGTTAGTTTCCTATTCTGTATTTAATTTTTTCTGTTATTTCAATGAGATTTTTAAAACCCTTAACAACTTTGTGTTTAATCGACTGTTGCGTATTTTGCTGTATTCCAGTACTGTAGTAATCCCTCTCTTTTGGGATTTAATAGACTCGGTGCTAATTGATTCTTATTCTGAATGAAGTCAGTTTACCTGATTTGTCTACCAATGCCACTTGCATGCCTGTAACATAAATGTGAATGTAAGCTGAGAATGTTAATGGCTCAGGTGATTATTAAAGGTATGGAGCCTTTCCTGACTGCTGGTTTGAATGTGGCCTGGGTTAGAAATAAATGAATGCTATTACCACATATAATGGCCTATGGGCAGTGAGATGGTGGTCTTGGACCAATTCCTAGTGGACAGGTATCTCCACCTTCACAACAGGTAGCACCATTGTTGGCAATTTCATTGGAGACACCAAGAAATGAATGGGCCTAGAAACTCTTACGACCCTTCTCTCAGGACCTCCAGATCAAGGTTGAGGCAAACTGGAAAGATTAATATGGGAAATGTTGCACTCTTTCTCCTTGTTCTGTAACTATTTGGTGAAAAAACGGAATGCCTTAAATGTCCAGGAATGTCACTTTGACACCTTTCGCCAACACCAAGGCAGTCTCTCATTTTTTCAGTGTCTTATGCCAAGTAGCACTTGGGATGTACCATCCAGTTGCCTCCTCACCTATGAAGGAGTCCTCCCCCCATGGCATAGCCATGAAAATCTCCACTGATGTCCACTGGCTTGCCTACATCATCCCCACTCCCTAGCCACCCAAGTTTATCTACATAGCTTATATTGACTCACCTCCCAAAAATGGAGCAAGAATCCAGAATGAGGAACCAAGAAACAAACTTTCCAAGAGTTCAGTAAGGAGGGAAGTCAGGAAATTCAGTCTATGTTTGGCCTGATGGTCCTACAGACTGATGGCACTGAACATGAGAAACTGGAAATGGCATACCAGCTGCCCATTCACTTGCAATGCAGGATCCCAATAGGTCTACACAGATTCTGGTCACCATGAAGTTGACTAACGAAGATGCACCCAAGATATGAACAATGGCTCCGACTCTTGTAACCCACTGGCTTCCCCCAACAAGTTCAAATCCCACAGGGTTGTCAATATGTACATCTTTCTATATGTAAAACAATATGAATGATCATACATTTCTTACAGCAACCAATGGTTGTTAGTGAAGTATATTCTGGATCTCAGAAATTCCATCATAATATAAACCAGATTGTATCACTAAATACTCAGAGAGAGCCCCCACCTTCCCTCCATTTCAATCAGTTCCAAATGTTCAGAACTTATCAGAAGGCATATGGGGCATCTCAGCTTCTTCCCCATTTGGTAGTATTTATCCAAGTAAAACATGAAAGGCTGGCAGATAAATCAATGTAAGAGGGAAAAAGACACTAGTAACGCCAAAGCAGCTTGTTCGTATTTAAGTCTGGACATTTTTCCTTTGCCCGTGCTTGCTGCTTCTTTTGCCTAGGCTAGATCAAGAAGTGAGAGATTTCAGAAGCTGGCCTGAAACTGCATGAACTGGAAAATATTCTATTTGTCTAATCATATCACTATGTCCGTCACGGTAGCCAAAAATATACTTTCTGCAATATTAGAGTGAGTGGTTCAACTTACCTAGGGCCTGATCCACAGCCCAGGGAAGTCAGCCAGAGTCTTTCCACTAACTTAGGACAGGACTGATCAAGTGGTGAATTGTCATGCGTATCATAAGCCACCATGTGCTTTAGGCATACGTCAGCAGTGAGTGCAGTCTTATATTGCAGAAAAATATGCACTATGTTCAGTTGGACTCACAGTTGTGCTGTGTGTTGTTTGCCGGTTAGCAGTCTGTCTGTATTTCACAAGTGGCTGAATGTCAGTGGTAGGTAGAATGATTCAGACTCTGCCTGCCCTTATGTGGATGCACGCTGTCTAGTAGAGAGGGTACCAAGATGGCAGGGCTCTGTGCTCTGTGTCCCCTGAAGGTACAGTGCCCCAACAGGATGTCAACAGCACCTTGGCTTCTCCCCAATCTCCACATCAGTCCATGGGATGGAGCAGGACATGGTGGGGAGCATGATGCACCCCATAAAGACATGCTTCAGCAGGTTTGACTCCCCTGCATGCTGGGGAGCTCTGGCAGACAGACATTCTCCTCCCCTACGGGTCTCTCCTTGGGTGGTGCTGTTCCTCTCTGCCCCCAATGAAGGACTTTGCCCTAAAGAGACAATTGAGCTCCTGGTTGGAAAGCACTTTGATCTTAGGGAAGAAGGGCACAAGAAGAATGAAAAATATTCATATTACTCTATTGTCTTATTTTCATCTGCTAATCGAGGGGAGGGTAGCTAAGACTGTGCCTACGAGACTTGCCAAATGATGGATCAAAAGAGGAATCTACTCTCAAAAAGATGAATGGCCTGAATTCAGGATCGACCCCATTAGCTCTGTCAGGCATTATTAATGTATTTTTTTCTGTCTTAATTTATTTCACTTAATAAAAGTGCTTGCGAATGCCTGTCCTGTGCTCTGGCTGGCCCCTCCATCCCTGACTCAGTTGAGATCAGACAAGAGAGCAACCTGCTCCTCCCACATAAAAAGAAATACTGTTTAATAATGATCATAAACATGAATGCCCCGTATAGCATAAAGAGGTCACCAATATGAGGCATCTAGTAGTTGACAACAATCCCTTCTGCCCACCTCCCTTCAGTTGGGGTCTGCAGCATGCCTGGAAGATTAACAGATCTGAGCACTGGTAGACCAAAGGGGAAAATTCATTCCAGAGTTGAGGGGTCTTCAGAGAGATTATCCAGCGGGCAACCCCCTCTGTTTTATATTGAGAGAGCTCCAGCTCAAGTGCCTCAAATCCTTACGGGCTTTAGACATCGATATTAGCAACTTGAATTCCACCCGGAAAGGCAGCCTGGGCAGCCCCTGAAGCACTGGTATTATGTGCAGTCAGTGTGAGCCCCAGTTAATAAATGGCACGGAAGACGAATCTGCTTTGGCATCTGATTGGACATAGCCCCCTATAATAAGTGCATAAGAATAGTCTCATCTCGATGTGACAGAGGCATTGAGGAGTGCAGCAAAGTCTGCACAAGAAGTGGTTGCAGTTGCTTCACCAAGAGCAGAAAACACAGGGAGTTGGGGTTGGCAAGAATAACATTTGGTAGTAATTAATAAAGTGTTTAATCTTACAAGAGATTGGTTAGTTCTGCCCTCTAGGGAAATTTGTGGTCTAACATGGACCAATGAAGAAAATTAAAGATACATAACATGGAATTCTCCAGAAGAAATATACATTGATGTATACACATTACATGTGTACATACACATAACAGTATTTAATATTTGAGCCTGAAATCCTATGTCAGACTCCAGTTCATCTATTCTCAGGTCATCATTTCTTGAAACACAATTCATCATTTTAACTTAAAAAAAAAAGTCAGCCAGGAGAAAATATATGTTGCAATGGATGAACATTTAAGTTCTGTTTCATTCAGACATTTCATTCCTGGATGAAATCCAAGTATAAATTCTCCAAGTGTTATAAAAGCTTTAACAAGGCCATTATCGGGTTAGTATGTTTGTTTCACACATACACACACTAAGAGGTATGATCAGATTAGATGTAAAGTTGGAAAGCATGGAAAGAAAATCATAGAGGCCTTTGAAGCAGCAGCAGCAGACTGTCAAACTGAACAGGGTAAAGTACCATATGTGAGACAAGAAAAGGACATGGAGTTGAGATTCTCAAAGTACACCAAGGGCATGTCTGTAATATGGTAAAAAACTCATAGCACAGAGTCTCAGAGTCTGGGTCAATTTACTCAGACTTGTGGGCTGTGGGGCTAAAAATTGCAGTGTAGACATTCAGGCTCAGGCTGGACCCCAAACTCTAAGACCCACCCCCCTTGTGGGGTTTCAGAGACCAGGCCCCAGCCTGAATCTGAATATCCACCCTGCCATTTTTAGCCCTGAAGCTGAAGCCCAAGTCAGATGAATTGGGTCAGCTGCAGCCATGCCATGGGTCTTTTATTGCAGTGTAGACATACCCCAAGAGGTTTAGCTACACAACTCACAATTAAGTTAATAGGAGTAATGTGGCTCAATCTTCTATTTGTCTTGGAAAATCCTCACTCTGGCCTCTCATGGTACTGTTGTCTCTTATTAGCCTAGTGACTAGTGAAAGTTTGGGGTGATAGTTGGGTATTTCTTTGATGCAATTGTGTTTATTTACAGAAAATATACAAAGTCCTGTGTCTCTGAACATAGAAGGAATCAAATAGCAGGAAACAGCTTCTTTTACTCACAGCACCAAGAGTGCTCTTTCTTTTCTGCCTGGACCTCTGAACCACAAGCTTCTCCCCAAGTTTCTTCCAGAGTCAGCCACACATTTTTTTGCTGCTCCTTCAGGCTGCCTCTGCTTTTGTCTAACGTCAGCTTGTGTGTTCTCTCTTTCCACACATACATACCTACCCAAAATAATACTTAGCAAAAGCTCCTGGGGTGTGTGTCACACACTTTTTGTCTTAGGTGGGGGTCTTATGTTTACAATTATATTAATTGAATGGTGAGTTCACACCTACCAATCTCAATGAGGTTTTATCCAGCTCATAGAAATATCTAGTTAAACTTAATTTCCAATTGACATTTTTTAATAAAATCCAAAACAAAATATGGATTCCCAAAAAAATTCTAGAAAAAAATTGAATCAAAGCTTCTAAAAACCTAGCTTCATGTTTATAATACTCATTACCCCCTTTTTTTCCTTTAGTGGACAAAAAATAATAATTAAAAAGTAACTTAATATTTTTAAAACACTGGGCTCCAAATGTGATTGGCAGCAGTAGATATGAATTTACTTTCATGAACTCCTTTTACATTCAGTAAATTGCATCTGTTGGTACTCATTAGAAGTACATGATCTAAACACATCTGAGGTACTCAGTCTCCACTGGCTATAATGGCAGCAGAGTTCAAAGAAGCTGGTTGTTGGCTCTCTGCTGGTCATAACACAGTTCAGAGCAGTCTGTGGGATGCTCTAAACTACATCAGCCAGTAATGGTCCCCAAATTGCTGTCTACCTGCTGAAATTGGCCAGAACACAGGGACATTTTGATATTTCCTTCTGCCCTGGCATACATCCTACACTAGGACTGATAATGAAGGAGCGGCCTCGAGGTCAACTGTACCATTTCTGTGTCAGGTGAGGACTGCTCCACACCAGGGGAATTCTCAGATGTTGAGATTTAGATTCCTCAATGCTAAGGGGCCAAGATATTTTTTCAAGTTTGTAAAGGTAAATTTTATAGTGCTTGTGGGATGCACCACACTGCCAGTGCTGAAAAATCAAGTTCTGTTCTTTTGACGGTTCTGCTATGGCTGTGGTAGCAACAAAGCACATTTCCTCATGTGCTAAGTAATATTATTTTATTCTCCTGCCAACTCTGACCTGGAGGGACCTATAGGACTGAAACAGTAGTTCCATCTCCAGACCTTTTCAGTATTTGGCCGCTCTGCTAAGACTGCCAACACATGATGTGAGTTAGTGCTAACTGTGGTAGTGGTTTATGTGGTGTGGGCAGCTGCTCACTGGGAACAGGACTGAGACCAACTCATTTTGTCACATAGGCTACTCAGTGATTAACAGATAGTAATGAATTTCAAACACTGGGCCAGATATTAACCCTTGACCTAGAGATGAAAGGCTCTGTGTCCTATGTTCAATCCTCTGAGCACTGTCTACTCACATTTGATATGCAGAAGAGGCACCAGAGAGATCCTGGCTCTTTGCAGAACTTTTAATAAATTCTTCTCCAACCTTTTGGCATCAATGATACCCTAATTGTCTTCCTCGCACTTAAAGTCCATTGCTGAAATTTTGTTTCCAGAGACACAGCTTTCACAACTCAAAGCTTCCACCTGTCTACTATACAGTACTTTTATATACAGTAAGGCAATATTAAGTTTCACTGATGACTAAGAGACCCTTTGCAAAATAGTTGAATTTACCAACAAATAAATACATTAAAATGAAACTACAGAAAATCCAACTCAGGGCAAAACATACTTTAACATGCACAGATAGTACATGAACATTTAGAGGAGATGAATGCATTATATTAATTTTCAAGCATTACAAAAGGTTGTGACTTAACGAGGTCCTGAAATAGTAAACAGTGCGTTCATCTTTTGACCTGTAACGAGATGCACTTTTATGCCTTTTTTTTAATGCCCTCTGCTGGTGATATCTGAATGTGATTAAGCAAAACAGACACAAAAGTGGGTCCAGAGCCACTTAATAGCAACAAGTAAAGTCCATGCCATATCTGCCTCAAAACTGGATAGGTAATTACCTGTTACAAGTAACCATCACTGGCCTGTTGCAAAAATGTATCCTTTTAAGGCTTCAAACATTTGTACTCCAAGAACTCTGGCATTGCTGGTATTATTACTTATATTGTGCTGGCACGAGGAGCTGTCAATACATACAGAAAAATACTGTCCCTGCTCCAAACAGTTTGCAGTCTAAGATGATGGGCAGTTTGGACAACAAGAATCTGGTCGCCTCTCTGAGTAAAAAAATACCAGGAAATTGACTCCTGTGCAACACAGCTAAGACATAAAGAGGTGTATGGAAAGCTAGTGAACCTACTAAATGCTTGGTCACAAAGAGGATGGACTATCACAAAAGAACCATAGAGAGAAAATGAAATAAAAAAGCTTTTACTTTTAATGGAATACCCTTTTGCCAATTATATGAGTGAGGTCAATCTATAATAGGATAATATGTTATATATGCAGGCAGGAATAAAATTTTGACCATGAGGATAACGACTACATGCTTCAATTTAACAAAATATAATGAATGCTTAGAGTCTAATTCTGCCCTTGCTTGGGGGTAATTTCCATTGACTTCAATGCACAGTGTTTAACCTGTAGAATCCTTTCTTCTAACACATACCTGATTTTAACTCCTGGATTTATGTTGAAATCTTCCAACTGCTGCTGGAAGAGTTAGGCCTGGGTTATTAGATTGTATGTATGTCCTACTTTTCTCCATCAGGGCTTGGTTTAAGCCCATGATGGAATTTTATCCCTCCTCCTGTACAACTTTGCATAATTAGCCAGGTGTTGGCCACTGCCAGTAATAGAATATTGGATTTGATTGTCTGAGCTGGCATGGCAAACCCTGGGTTCTCTCTTCCCAAACACATAATAAAAACTGGTTGCCTTGTGGTTCTCTTTTCTTCAAAAGGATCTTTTCTTTCTCCTCCCCTCCCACCACCAAAACTGTTGTCTCTTTTGTGTCTCTAGTACAAATGTACAAAATCTTTGTGGCTTTATATCTCAGATCTCTCACTTACCTTTTTTCAGTTCACATAGGTTCACAGTATCTTAGTTTCATTTGTTCACTGAAGCTGAAACCACCAAGCTGTATATGGTTTGGGGTTGACACCATGAAAAACCACCGAGTTTCACATGTTTTCCACCCTAAATCATAAATTGTTGCTGGTTCAAGGAAAGAATCTGGAACTGCCGATCTTCTTACAAAACTTGTCTGTCTTTTTTTGTAACTAAATACCAAACCAGAGAAGTTTCATGTGATTTGTCACAAGTATTTTGCACAGGTCCATTAATTATCAGATCTAATTTTACATTTGTTTTACCTTCACTTTCTGAAGGGAGAAGGCTTCTTTTTAGTCCCTTGCTGACTCCTGAAAAATGACTCTTTGTACTGCAGCTAAAATTCACACCAACTCACATTCATCTTTATATTTTAGAGAGATAAAATAAATTTCCATGTTTTGTGGAGTTCTTGGAATGTAATTGTTAATAAAAATCTAATGGCAGGGTTGTCAAATTAGGAATATAAATCCCATTGAGTTTCCATAGGACACATGTGCCTAATTCCCTTAGGTGTTCTTGAAAATCATTTAAATCTTAAACATTACTGATAAAAATCTAAGAGTTCTGTAAAGTATTTTTCTTCATTCTGAACAGCAATATGCTTTGAGCTTGTTTAAAGGGATACTGGACTTAATGGAAAAATGACACAAATCAATCTTGTGCTCTTAGTGTCCAGAAGTTATGGCATCATTGGAGGCAAGTGGCCATGTCAGCAGGTTTTCAGGTATTAGTCTACATCTGGAGAAGAATTATTGCACTGCAGGACACCAGAGACAGCTGTGAATGTTTTCCTTTGTATGAGGTAAGGACAACTGAGGAAAATGGATGAGATTTTTCTTCATTTCTGTCAAAGCCCATGCACAAAGAAAACATTTCATTTTTGAACAGAGTACGAAGCAACCTGTCTAAAACAAACAAGACTGGCTTAAAAAGAAAATCAGGCTTAAGATGGCAGGGACTCTTGCTGGTATCTACAAGGAATGATTCTGTAGAGTGGGTAAGGTACATCTGAAATGACAGGACAAGATAAATCTAGCTGGATCACACCCATCTCCACTGGCTCACGGAATATTAAGCTTTAGAGCAATGTTTACCTCTGCTGTTGCTACAGATGGTCTAAAACGAACCCTTTTATGACCAAATGTTTAGAGAAAAGGGCTGGGAGAGGGAATTATTTTGCTTATGAATAACACACTTGTTTTTCCAACTGCAGTGATCTCAATTAAAATTCCTCTCCCATGAATGAGTTAATTGTTTAAACTTTCATGGCAAAAAATAAACCCTTGACATTAAGATTTCCTAGAGCAAGGAGCTTACTTTAGGGTTAATGGGAATTATACACATAAAATAAATTCTCCACACACATCAAGGGGACAAGAAACTCCAACATTAGCCTTTAGGGATAGTTAGTTAGTGCCTTGTTGAATAAATTTTCCTGTTATTAAGTTTAAGGGTCTCACATACAACCAGTAGTGTGATAATAGCATTGAACTGAGATTATGCCAGGCATTTTGCACATTTTCTACAAGTAGTGCACATCCAAATGCCAACAGCTATGAACTGGGATTTTGTGGCTCAAGGAAAGCCCATAATGAACAGAGACATTGGACAAAAAGGATCTTCCATCCTTAGTGGGAATGATTCACCTGGGTGCAGAGCTAACTGGTATTAGAATATGAATCCCATCGTAGTTGCTTGCACCATGCCCAAAGTGTGAATAGCTCTCCAAGAGAAGCAAGTCTGTTGATCTGCTATAGTATTTACAAAAATAAAGTAATCACAATGTCAGTAGTGGTGGAATTTCTTGATAGATATTGCAAGGCAATTTGATATTCTAGATCTATGCCTAGAGTGAAGCAGTGACTTCAGAAGACCAAAAAGATAACTTGATCACTGTCTATAAGTACCTACCCAGGGGAAAGACAGAGAGTAGAGAGTTCTTTCATGTGACAGACAAAGACATCACAAGATATACTCGCTGGGCATTATGGGTCAGATTCTCAATGATGGCCAAAGTGCACACAGCACAAATTAGCTTCAAAGGTGGCTTGAAGTGAGGGAGCTGGATGAGACACCACATGAATGAGTTTCACAAAGCCTAGGGCCAACTCTATGTTAATGGCACAGCGAGAGTTACCTGGAGAAGTTATTTTTTTAAGCCTCAACCTCTCTCTCCTTTCACAATATCTTGTGATACAGTAATTGAGAAATGGCTCATTTACATGTTTATTCTCCACTTGAAGTTGACTGTGATTTTGTATGACAGATGCTCTGAGGTTTACATGGAACCTGCACAAGTGGATATTTCAGAGCTTTCTGAAATTGCAAACATTTTAAGGGTTCACTTCAAATTTGGGGAAGAAAGAAAAGGGGAATTTGTAGAGAAAAATACTTTGTGTAATGGGGACAGGGCTTCTTTGGTCTTCTGAAGTCATTGCTTCACTCCAAGAGTAGCTCTGGAATTTCAAATTGCCTTGCAAATCTATCAAGAAACTCCACGACTATTGACAGTGCGATTACTTCATTTTTGAAATTACTATAGCAGATCAACAGTAATGCTCCAGACCAGGAAAATTGGGATTTAAAAAAAAAAAGTGTGGCCCCCATCTCCTCTTTGGGCTACTCTTGCCCCTTCCCATTTTACAGAACTTATTGCCAGAGCACTGGCTCGTATTGTGCCACGAGAGACCCCAGTAGCGTTCTCTGTTGTCAGGTAGATCTAGGACTTGTAGAAAGAGAATGAGGCTCTCTTGCTCCTTCTTCTCTCCTCCAGATATTTTATGTGGGCCCCAGATCTACAAAGCTGACTAGAGCTGAGCTTCACACAGGTTGTTTAGTTGAGTAATAAGGGATGATGACAGGGAAATATTCACAACAAAAAGCTGCATTTGTGGCTTGAGTGGCATAATGATTCTACTGGGAATTTCTATGACTGTAGTGCCTACAGACCCCGACCAGACCTACACATAGTAAGAGACAGATATTAAGAGGTTGCAGTCCAAATGCACAAAGAGTAGGAGAAAGGAAGCATTATTCCCCACATTATGGATGGGCAACCAAGGCCCAGAGATTAAGCATCTTGTTCCAGGTCACACAAGGGGTCTGACACATGAATGGGAATTGATCTTATATTTCCCAAACTTCAGACTAGTGCCTTAACCACAGGCCCATCCTTCCTCATAATCACACTCAGGAATACATGAGCTGTTCCATGAGAGTGCTCTCGAAGAACCTGGTGATCAATTTGCACAGGAGGTACATGGTACCGGATGGGCTATTCACACTAAACACAGTGAATTCTGGATACAATTTTGAAAGGAGGATTTAGAATGGCTGATTTGGTTTCAAATTTTCTTGAGTGTGGCCTATAGCAATTTAGAGGAAATGAGCAAAGATACGGTTCTGGAGAATTCAGACACACTGCTTGAAAGAGACAGAAATCTCTGCTGAACTCCTCATAAAAGGTAATAGCAAAAAATATCAGTCATGTGTACTAAATTTAGTCACATACCCTTTTCACCTTAAAGAGCTACCAGCTAATTGAATTTAGGGTTTTTAATGTGAGTATTTGATGTATTCTCTCTCTACCACTAACAGCTAAAGTGATATATAGCAGAGAACAACTTGGCTTTATTTTAAGACATATTCTTTTAAATATAATTCCCTTCCTTTTTAAAAAAAATGAAAATGATCCTCCAGTCATAGATTTCTGCTCACAAATAATTTTCTGCACACATAATAAATTACTCCCTCTTTTTCTCCCACCTAACAAGTTAAAAATTAAATATATATATATATATAATACCGTAGCACTAAGAGACGGACCCATAGAGAATTGAAGTCAATGGAAAGACTCCCATTGACTTCAGTAGATCAGGCTCCAACTGAATTAGAAACAAAATGTTTCTTGTTATTTGCATCAGGACATATATGTTTGTTTAAAAATTTTATATTATATATATATAATTTTATTTTATATATATATATATATAAACCTATTCAGTAAAAAGGAGTTAAAAAAATTGAGATAAAATAACCTGGAACTTTGCTCAATTCTCTTGACCTCAACACTTTTGGGGACTTGGGGGAAAAAAAGTCAGCTTGTGCCTGCACATTTTTTTCCCCACTAGGGCTGTTGATTAATTGCAGTTAACTCACGCGGTTAACTAAAAAAAAATTAATCGTGATTAATCGCAGTTTTAATCACACTGTTAAACAGTAGAACAACAATTGAAATGTATTACATGTTTTTGATGTTTTTCTACATTTCTAAATATATTGATTTCAATTACAACACAGTATACAAAGTTGAAAGTGCTCACTTTATATTATTATTTTTATTACAAATATTTGCACTGTAAAAATGGCAAACAAAAGAAATGGTAATTTTCAGATTACCTCATACAAGTACTGTAGTACAATCTTTTTATTGTGTAAATGCAACTTACAAATGTAGATTTTTTCTGTTACATAACTGCACTAAAAAACAAAACAATGTAAAACTTTAGTACCTACAAGTCCACTTAGTCCTACTGCTTGCTCAGCCAATTGCTAAGACAAACAAGATTGTTTACATTTACGGGAGATAATACTGCCAGCTTCTTATTTACAATGTCACCTGACAGTGAGAACAGGCATTCGCATGGCACTTTTGTAGCCAGCATTGCACGGTATTTACTTGCCAGATATGCTAAACATTCGTATGCACCTTCATGCTTTGGCCACCATTCCAGAGGACATGCTTCTATGCTGATGATGCTCATTAAAACAATAATGCATTAATTAAATTTGTGACTGAACTCCTTGGGGGAGAATTGTATGTCTTCTACTCTGTTTTATCTGCATTCTGCCATATATTTCATGTTATAGCAGTCTCAGATGATGACCCAGCACATGTTGTTCATTTTAAGAACACTTTCACTGCAGATTTGACAAAACGCAAAGAAGGTACCAATGTGAGATTTCTAAAGATAGCTACATCACTCGACTCAAGGTTTTAGAATCTGAAGTGCCTTCCAAAATCTGAGAGTGACGATGTATGGAGCATACTTTCAGAAATCTTAAAAGAGCAGCATTCTGATGCAGAAACTACAGAAACCGAACCACCAAAAAAGAAAATCAACCTTTCTGCTGGTGGCATCTGACTCAGATAATGAAAATAAACATGTGTCGGTCCACACTGTTTTGGATGGCTATCGAGCAGAACCCATTATCAGCATGGATGCATGTCCTCTGGAACGGTGGTTGAAGCACAAAGAGACATATGAATCTTTAGTGCATCTAGCACATAAATATCTTGCAACACCGGCTACAATAGTGCCATGCAAATGCCTGTTCTCACTTTCAGGTGACATTGTAAACAAGAAGCGGTCAGCATTATCGCCTGAAAATGTAAACAAACTTCTTTGAGAGATTGGCTGAACAAGAAGTTGGACTGAGTGGATTTGCAGGCTCTACAGTTTTACATCGTTTTATTTTTGAATGCAGTTATTTTTTGTACATAATTCTACACTTGTAAATTCAACTTTCATGTTAAAGAGATTGCACTACAGTACTTGTATTAGGTGAATTGAAAAATACTATTTCTTTTGTTTTTTACAGTGCAAATATTTATAACAAAAAATATAAAATGAGCAGTGTACACTTAATAGTCTGTGTTGTAATTGAAATCAATATATTTGAAAATGTAGAAAATATCCAAAACTATTTAAATAAATGGTTTTCTTTTATTTTTTAACAGTGCGATTAATTTTTTCAATTGCGCGATTAATCGCGATTAATTTTTTTAATTGCTTGAGAGCCCTATTTTTCACCTTCATCCACCTCTATATTTCCAGCTTCTAGGTTGGACCTATAGGGGAAATACAGAAAAAAATGCAAGACAGGCTCTTTGCCCAGAATATTTCTAGTCCAGCTAGGAGCTGGAAATGAATACCGCTATTATTTATTGAGCAGTGTCAATTATACACAGCATACATAAGGATCTAAGTCATGCATATGACAAGTTGTTCTTCTTTGCACTAAGTGGGGGGGGGACACTGCACCAGAGTTGGGATTCACTCTCCCAGAGAGAACAGTGGTGATTACACTGCTGTACCAGGTGTTCCCTTTGGGCAGTGGTTCCCAAACTTTAACAACCTGCTAACCCCTTTCACAAAAATATCCAATCTTGTGAACCCCCTCCTAAAAATGAATATTTCCAGGGATTTTCTCCCTTACCTGAGCATAAATTATAGAAGCAGTGATCTTGGAAATAATTTGGCTTTTTTACGACACACTTATTACACTATTACATTATTAATTTTATTACATTACATTATGAAAACGGCAACACTCTTCCAAAATTTCACTTTTGTAGCTCATATCACTTCGATTAAGCCTCCTACATGTTTCATCAAGGAGTACCAGACGTGAAACAGCATGAAGGTATTTAAGAAGCCAACTCAAATAAAGAGTTCCTCCGACAAGCAGTCTTGAGCAGTCCAGGCAAACCACGCACGACTACAACAAAGCTTAAACTTGTTCTTCCAGGAAGTAATGGTCACAGGGCTCGGACTGCCGGGCCCCGCCGCCCCTAGTAGACAGCTCTGTCTACTATTACAGAATTTTTTTCTGAGGACCTCCTGATACATTTCGTGAACCCCCAAGGGTTCACGAACCCCAGTTTGGGAACCACTGCCCTAGGAAAAGGCAGCTTTAAGATGCTCAGTTACCTTGGTTATGGGTACATTATGGGCCTGGTTTTCAGAGGTGTTCAATCAATAATCACACCAAGAATCAGTGGATGAAATTCTCTGGCCTGTGTTAGCGAGGAGGTCAAATGAGAGGATAATAAATGTCCCTTCTGGCCTTAAAATCTACTAATCGTGGGAAGACAGTTAAAAATAGAGGTAGCCAACCTTTTTGAAAACCAAGCTCTGGATATACCTAGATTGGAAGAGAGGAGGCCCACCAGCAGAAGTCACAGACAAGAGTTAAGGGGAACCCCTGACTAGTTCTGCCCATTTTTTGAAGCAGAGTCGACTAGCTTCCACCATAGCAGCAGATAGGGAGGGGCTGTGCTTTGCAGTGCTTCAACTGCCACCCCCTGGGAGGACTTTCTGCCATTGAGGTTTGGAAACCTGCCAGCCCATAGCTTGCAACCTGTGATATCGTTTTCTAATTTTACCTCTCTTCTTTGTGTTGGGAGTAGCAGGAAAACACAGGTGTCCTCTGTATTCAGAGATGCCTTTTGTCAAGGCTTCCCCAGGGAATGCCCCCTAGTAACTTCCATAGTTACAGAAGGAAGTTGATCCAAGGTTTTCTGTCTCCTTCCACTACAATTCATGAACACTACAGTTTTTTTTCTCTGACAGCAAACAACTCTCCCCACCTCAAAAAATAAGCTAGGACTGGCAAATCAGAGAGACATATCATGCTGGTATCAAACCAACAGTTTTCTGGCTCCAGAGGAACCAGCTCCTCAGCAGGATACACCTGCACATTTATGGTTTTAAAAAGCTATATATTGTAATTATATTCCCTAAGGCTTAGGTGGAACATTTGCTCCAAGCCCGAGTAAGAGGTGGCACAAAGCTGCCGACATTTCAGAAAGAGCCCCTGGAAGGAATTAGGTGTCTCAAAATCACAATCTCTTTTGGACTCGCTGGGATAGCAGTCAGAAACAGATCCTGACTTTACTCTTGCAGGGGGTTCGATACCTGCTACCAATGACATGCCCGGGAGGGCACTGTTACCTCAGGTCATATATTAGAATGCTCATTTGAAAGATTGCTATGGCTGCAGTTCAGTCCTGATTCCTGACACAGCAAGAACACCATCTAGAGAGGCAATGCCGCCAGTTCCTACAGTGGTTGTTGCGTTAGGAAGATTTCCAATGACTGACCTGGTCCTGTTCAGCTTGTGAAGTCTGACCAGAACCCTCGCCTGAGGAGCTGTGGCTTCAGAGGAAGTTACATAGAGGACACACTGGCAGTTATTAAGCTGTCTGCTTCAGCTCTGACTGTAGAAAATGTACATGTCTCATAAAAAAAGGAATTTCACAGAAGTCTAGGAATGGTAAGTGTCAGCCTTACAAAATTGTCATGAAAATCGACTTGTTCACAATGATGCTGATAAGTAAAAACTACTATTGTACTCTCCTGTCAAAGAAAGTGATTTGCCTTATGTAAATAGGCAAGAATAAATCTAAAAGTTGCAGTAAGAGGAGGTGTTGCCATATGTATTAAAAATGTATACACTTGGACTGAGGTTAAAATGGAAATAGGAGACAAACTTGCTGAAAGACTCTGGGTAAAAACAAGGGTGCTGTCATGGGAGGGGTCTACTACAGGCCATCTAACCAGGAAGAAGAGGTGGATGAGGCTTTTTTTAAACAACTTACAAAATCACACTAAGCACAGGACTTGGTGGTGATGGGGGACTTCAGCTACCCAGACATCTGTTGGGAAAATAACACAGCAGGGCACAGATTATCCAACAAGTTCTTGGAATGTATTGGAGATAATTTTTCAGTTAGGAAGGGGGAGAAAGCTACTATAGGAGACACTGTTCTAGTTTTGATTTTGACAAATAGGGAGGAATTGGTTGAAAATTTGAAAGTGAAAGGCAGCTTAGGTGAAAGTGATCATTAAATGGTAGAGTTCATGATTCTAAGGAATGGTAGGAGGGAAAACAGAACAATAAAGATAATGGATTTCAAGAAGGCAGACTTTAGCAGACTCAGGGAGTTGAAGGTAAGATCCCATGGGAAGCAAATCTAAGGGGAAAAAATACTTCAAGATAGTTGGCAGTTTTTCCAAAAAAACATTAAGGGCATAAGAGCAAACTATCCCCAACTATGTGTGGGAAAGATAGGTAGTATGGCAAGAGACCACCCTGACTTAACCAAGAGATCTCCAGTGATCTGAAACTCAAAAAAGAGTCCTACAAAAAGTGGAAATTAGGTCTAATTACAAAGGATGAATATAAACAAAGAACATATAGGGACAAAATTAGAAAGTCCAAGGTACAAAATGAGATTAAACTAGCTAGAGACATAAAGGGTAACAAGAAAATATTCTACAAGTGCATTAGAAGCAAGAGGAAGACCAAGGATGAGGTAGGCCCGTTACTCAACAAAGGGGGGAAAAACAACAATAAAAAATGTGGAAATGGCAGAAGTGTTAAATGACTTTTTTGTTTCAGTTTTTACCAAAAAAAGTTAGTAGCGATTAGACATCTAACATGGTGAATGCCAGTGAAAATGAGGTAGGATCAGAGGCTAAAATAGGGAAAGAACAAGTTGAAAATTACAAGTTAGATGTCTGAGTTGGCAGGGCCTAATGAAATAGATCCTAGAATACTGAAGGAGCTGACTGAGGAGGTATCTGAGCCATTAGTGATTATCTTCCAAAAATCATGGACGATGGGATAGATTCCAGAGGACTGGAAAAGGGCAAATATAGTGCCAATCTATAAAAAAGGAAATAATGACAACTCAGGAAATTACAGACCAATCAGCTTAACTTCAGTATCTGGAAAAACACCAGAGCAAATAATTAAGCACTCAATTTGCAAACACCTAGAAGATAATAAGGTGATAAGTAACAGTCAGCTTGGATTTGTCAAGAACAAATAATGTGAAATCAACCTAATAGCTTTCTTTGACCAAGTAACAAGCCTTGTGGCTAGGGGGGAAGCAGTAGATATGGTATATCTTGACTTTAGTAAGGCTTTTGATATTGTCTCGCATGACCTTCTCATAAACAAAGTAGGGAAATACAACCTAGATGGAGCTACTATAGGGTGGGTGAATAACTGGTTGGAAAACTGTTCTCAGAGAGTAGTTGTCAGTGGTTCACAGTCAAGCTGAAGGGCATATTGAGTGGGATCCCACAGGGATCAGTCCAGGGTCTAATTCTGTTCAATATCTTCATCAATGATTTAGATAATGGCTTAGAGAGAGTACACTTATAAAGTTTGCAGGTCATGGCAAGCTGGGAGGGGTTGCAAGTGCTTTGGAGGATAGGATTAAAATTCAAAATGATCTGACAAACTGGAGAAATGGTCTTAAGTAAATAGGATGAAATTAAATATGGACAAAGGCAAAGTACTCCACTTAGGAAGGATCAATCAGTTGCACACACATACAAAATGGGAAATGACTGCTTAGGAAGGAGTACTGTGAAAAAGGATCTGGGGGTCATAGTGGACCACAAGCAGGAATGTTGTAAGCAAGACAAGAGTAGTAATTCAGCTCTACTCTGCTGATTAGGCCTCAACTGGAATAATGTGTCCAGTTCTGGGTGCCACATTTCAAGAAAGATGTGGACAAATTGGAGAGAATCCAGAGAAGAGCAACAAAAATGATTAAAGGCCTAGAAAACATCACCTATGAGGGAAGATTGAAAAAAACTGGGTTTATTTAGTCTGGAGAAGGGAAGACTGAGAGGGACATGAGAACAGTTTTCAAGTACCTGAAAGGTTGTTACAAGGAGGAGGGAGAAAAATTGTTGTTCTTAACCACTGAAGCAAGGACATGAAGCAATGGGTTTAAATTGCAGCAAGGAAGGTTTAGGTTGGACATTAGGAAAAACTTCCTAACTGTCAGGGTGGTTAAGCACTAGAATGAATTTCCCAGGGAGGTAATGGAATCTCCATCATTGGAGATTTTTAAGAGCAGGTTAGAGTCTTGAGGTCCCTTCCAGTCCCATGATTCTATAATTAGAAAGAAAATGAAAAACAATGGAGCCAAAAATAATACAGTAAAAATATGCCTAAAGCTGATGGAGAAATTAGTGATATTCTATAGCGAAACAGACAAAGGCAACAAACCTCGGTGTAAAAGAAACTCTGATGTATTCTAGGATGTATAAAAATACCATCATATGTGAAAAGTCAGATGCATGGCTTCATCAAAGAGTCTTCTGGAAAAGATTTACTACAAATTACACCTCTGCTCCCTACTCACGCTTCATAAATGAAGTATAGGATTTTTAAGAGACATTTTCTCTTTCTTTTGTCAGATCTGGAGTCATTAAACAGAGATTAGCTGGATAAATAGAGGAAGTGATTTTTAAACTGTTTGCAAACTTAATGTGAAGAGCCCAGCCTTGCAAATTATCATGTCTAATCAGAGATGCACGCTTCACTGCTCCAGTAATTGTACTAGTATTAGTCAAATTCTTGTTGTCTCCTCATTAGCCATGAAAAGGAGACTCAAGATGTACTTCATTAGAGTATCCTGAATATAAATTGTTAGTGGAAGGATAGAGAGAGAGAGAGAGAGAGAGAGATGCACTGCAGACCATACTGTATAAGGAAGGAACAAATTTTTAGAGCAGAAAGGATCTGGTATCATTCCATTATTTTATTGGATATATGTATTTAACAAACAACCCCACTTTAAACTTTATTAATTCCCCCTCCCCTTTTATTTGACGTTAGACTGGGTATTTTGCAAATTCAATTCATAATTGATGCAGCAAAAATTAAGTTAATGTATTATATAGTCTTTATTGCTTCCTTAGACTGCAAGTTTCAACTAAAACAAGAACTGGTTATTTATTAGTGACAGTTGGTAACTTCTTGATCACTGCAGAACAGATAAAGACAATCTAATTTACTGTAAACATGGCTCTAATTAAAAGGTTTAGGCCTCAATTCAGCAAAACATTTAAGCACATGCTTAAGTCCATCCCTATTCAACAAAATACTTAAGTGCATGCTTAACTTTATGTCAACAGAACTTAAAAGCATGCCTAAAAGCAAGCATGTGCTTTAAATGAATTGAGGTCTGAAAAAAATCTTGCTAGAATAGGTTTTTCAAGAGGGTCTACAGCAATGGGTTGCAAGTTACAATTAAATAGAAGTAAAAGACTTTCAGCAAATTTCATAGGTCTAGAGACAGAAGCAAAGCAACTATTCCCATCCATTTTTTCATAACTTACTATTGGTGCAAATCTAAATGAGTTTTGGACGTTCATACTATTCAAAGAGTTTTGAAACCATGAAGGAGTTATGCAGGGCATCCTAAATATATGCCAACAAATTCTTTTTTTTACCATCCCTTACCATAATGTATTGTGGAGATGATGAAGTTGCTACAGAGTTTACAGTAAAATTATTTGTTAAATGTTTAAGGGGTTTTACAAACTGTTATTGGTTTTACTTTTTTGTATCCCTTCACCTAGAACAACCAGGTACCATAGTTACCATAAGATCTGCTGGCTCAGGCCTCAGAAGATGAGAAACTGCCAAAAATAAGCTCATTAGAGACAGGTCTGGTTAGTGCTTGTGTGAGAAACCTGGTGTGCAGCGGGAGGGAATAACAGTGAAGGGAGGCTGGGGATTCAATAGGCGAGTTCTCCAAGTCCATGAGCCAATTCCCGAATGGGGTGTTAGGGAACACGCTGCTGCTAGAATGCTGTTATTCAGAAAAGATATAAAGCTGAGTCACAGTCCCCTTGTGGTCACTAATGTGCCTATGGCACTTCTCTCTAGAGTAAAGGTGTTCACGTCAAATTCCACATGGGCAACTAGATTCCATCTACAGTTCCTGTTGCCTAGATTAATCTTTACCTCATGTGCCAGATCGCTCTGTAGTCTTGTTATTAAACAGTGCCAATGTCCCTCTACTCTAAGGTCTGGTCTATACTACCCGCCTGAATCGACGGGTAGAAATCGACCTCTCGGGGATCGATTTATCGCGTCCCATCGGGACGCGACAATCGATCCCTGAATCGGCGCTCTAACTCCACCAGGGGAGGTGGTAGTAAGCGCCGCCGACAAAAAGCCGCAGAAGTCGATTTTGCCGCCGTCCTCACAACGGGGTAAGTCGGCTGTGATACGTCGAATTCAGCTACGCTATTCACATAGCTGAATTTGTGTATCTTAAATCGACTCCCCCCTGTAGTGTAGATGTAGCCTAAGGCTGGTGATGTGATTCTTCTACCTGAAAAACACTTTGGGCTCCTTCTGTATCCTTCCACTATAGAGAGAGGTTTCAATTTAAATGATCTTTTTAATGCTTTATCCCCATGCTTGTTGTTACAATCAGACATACAAAGGAAGAGATGATGACTGCAATCATAAGAGTGATAGATAAGAGTTGATTACAATCCTACCTAAGATTTTAAAAAACTCTCAGTAGGTCAACCCTATCTAAAATAAAACAAGAATATCTAATATAGCAACATGATCACATACGGTAAATGTGTGTCAGGGTGCCTAGATCCATGGCTATGTTTATTTCAGTATAAATAACTAAAAGACACAAACAAAAGATATGGAGGATGGGTAAGCATGGATTTTCACACTACTCAACCCAGCTGGAAAATTTGAGTCCTCCAGCCTACTAAAATATATATATAGTACTGAGTTTCATAATATCCATATTCAAGCTGCATATAGTCAATGGGACTACTCATGGGAGCAGAGTTATGCAGGTACGTATATGATTGCTGGATTGAGGGTGTGATTCCTGCCGACTCAGGTCCGTCAAAACATGAAGCTACCACAGCTCATGCATCTGCTCCCCTCCAATATACCTAATATCTTAGGACTATCATTGATATTATTTATTTTCTGTATGACCATAGTACCTAGAAGCCCAACTTATGAAGCAAGTCATCATTGTGCTAGGTGCTGTCCCTGGCCAGTGATCCCTTGGGGAAAAAAATAATCTGAAATACTGGCTGGTTGTAAAATTATGCCTCTTTGAACAATATTAAAACCTTTCAGAGAGAATTAATATAAGAACCAGCATCCACAATACAGTAGAGCCCTAAAGTGGTTTCCAGAATTTAATTAGACTAACCGTTTCCCCCCCCCCACATTGGTACCACTTTATAATAAGTGAAAATCATTATTAATTCCTTCGGTGTTCACTGTAACAACATAAATCATGATGAACTCTTTTGGTAGCAACGCATATGTTGTTCCATAATAATTTAGCATTGCTTAATATTAAATTGAAATTAATTTATAAAATATACTGTTTGTTAATACATAGTGTACATTGATAAAATAATATTTTTATAGTCATTAGTATTAAGATTACCCGAATGAACATCATACATTGCTGAAGCAGTGCCTCCTTGTGGACCTTTCACGCACCCCACCACAGCCACGGGACTCTCTGTGGGGGAAGAAGGCTGTCTCTTCTATCCATTGAGGTGGGCTCTGGCCCACAGGCTAATTGTCCCTTCTGTCTTATCCCTCTGCTGGAGCATTTGGTGGGAGGGGCTTAGCCCCAAAACATTCTACAACAAGAAGCAAACCTCACTCAATACTGGGCCATCCTCCAGTGGGGTAGCCCTGCTCTTTCCTTTGGGCTTGGTTCTCAAAACAGTCTTTGATTCATGTATCACTTGCTCCTTGGGATCTAACTATTCTTCTCCAGTGGCTGCTCCAGCCAGCAGGCCCATCTCTCCGCATCTCTGTGTGAGGGAAAATTTAGCAGGCCTTAAACTTTAGTCAAGGCTCTGAGTTTGGTCAAGCTTGCTTACAGTCCTTGAACTAAGATCCTTCTTGTTTCTGTGTACAAGGGGCAGAAGGAGTCAGAGTGGAAAAAATCCCCAAACAGAACAATTTGTAATAGCCCAAGCTTAGGAAATATATAACCGCAATAGCACTGTTAGAAAAATCAAACCGCAAACGAACCAGACTGTGAATAACAATAACAGGAAAAGCCAAATAAGAAGGATGATTGTTCTTTCTGCTGTTGACCTGTATTAATTTTGCAATGTATTCCAAATAAGGTAATTATTACGGAAGTATGTGTAATTTGTCTGTGGTTTTAAGCTTTAAAAAGCTTGTGTGTTCCTCGACTCGGGGGGGAAGCGCCAATAGCTGTCACTCCCTGCGTGCTTGTAATCAATAAAGGGCCTCAGGCTGATCTGATTGAAAACACAATGCGTGGATCGATTTTTCCACATCAATTGGTGCCGTGACTCGGATAGACAGCAACCCCGAACACAGGAGGACCGCGAGCTGTTCCCCACCAGCCCCCGGGCCCATCAGAAAGGTAAGAGACCTTTTGAAATCTCTATTTAGGGTTTCTGGTGGAGGACCGCCCGTAGGCTCTGGGTTCGGGTGAGTTGCACGCTCTATTTGGACTTTTTGCTGCCAGACACGCCTGACACCCTTCTGATCTGTTCTGTACTGTACCCCGGGAACAGCCAAGTGTGTGGCTAGATAGGCCTCTGACTCTATTACTGTGTGTCAGTGTGTGTGTTGGTGTGAGAGTGATCTGTTAAAAGGGTCACAGGAAGACGCCCAGAGCTCTCTGCGAAGCTTGTTGGCTCGTGACTGGAGATGTCTCTAAAGCAAGCCCTGTGACCCCACCTAGAAGGGCTGAAACCGAAGGGCCCTGACCGAAGTAGCCTCAATCTGCTGGTTTGACCGCCGAGGGGACTGCCTGGGTCTAGGTTTGTGTGACCCTAAGTGCGGGGAGGATTTCCTCAACCTCTTTCCTCTGATTCTCCCCCCCCCTCCAAGGGCAGTGTCTGAGCCACTGACGGGTCCAAAACCCCACCAAGATCAACAGAGTAAGTGGCGCCATTTTCTCTGAGACCAGCTGATACTCTTTGCTGAAGGGGGGTGTAGACAGTCGTGGACACCCTACAATAAGCCTTCCCTGTGTAAAAGACCCGAGTTAAAGTGATCTGTTAAAATGAGGGCAGTGAGACAAAAGGAATCACCGTCCTGCCAAAAGGGCACACCTGAGTATTGTATGTTTGTATGTACGCAAATTGCAGTCCTTTCACTTGTAAGCTTTTTAAAGGATGGGATCCCCACAAAGCCAGTTCGATGCATATTTTAATTGGTATGAAGAAGCAGAAAAATGGTGCCGTGAATCTCAAATGAGGAGTCTCAAGGACTCCCAGGAGAAACTTACCACACAATTAAAAGAAATAAAAAGGGAATTGGCAAAGAATTTAAATTCAGCTAAGCTGGCAAGAAATATTATGCAACAAAAGCCTCTTATGTTCACCCCTCAGACAGTGTCTCCCCGTGCTGAGGAAATATTCCCCTTGTGCCAATTCCTGGGCATTGGCGCTTCGGGTCAGGAGACCTTGGTGTCTGTGCATGCACCTTGGTCTCCCACGGATTTGTATAATTTAATTAAAATTTTTCTGAAAATAAGAGAAGACCCTCTAATTTCAAGAAGAATTAAAAACTGTCATGCACTGTTATAACCCTACCTGGGCAGACTTAAACCAACTCTTGAAGGGAGTCCTGCCCAGGAAAACATTAAATCACCTTTATCAGGCAGCCTGGTGGCCCATGGAGGACCCAGGCCACAACCAAGACACAATAAATAGGATCAGAAACAGGCTGTGGGAAGCAGTTCTCACAGTCTGCCCAAAGAAAGCAGATTGGGCCAAAATTAGCACCTGTAAACCAAGTAAAGAAAACAATCTAAATGAAATTTTAGCAGCTACCCAACACTATCACCGCCACATTGAAACAAAGTTAATGACCCTCCAGCTCCAGGACATACAGGGACCCCGCAATAGCTGCCCATTGCTGGGGAGAGGGGAAAGGCCAAACCAAGGTCCCCACCGTCCACCTCCCCAGGGACGGCGCGTGTCACTATTGCAAACAGATGGGCCATTGGGAAAAGGGAATGTCCCTACCGCCCTGGCCGCTCCACAAGCGGTAGGGGTGGGCAAGGTTCTTGTGCCCCACCCCATCTCTTCACCTCTGACAGTTTCTGTTGGTCCTCTGTCTAACTATCATGTTTTTCTCCTCAGCCCTTGTTCACCAGCTAACCTTTTGGGAAAAGACTTGCTATGTAAATTAAATTGTATAATCTGCTGTACCCCAGAAGGTGTGTATCTGGACGTGCCTGGTCCCGCTCACAATGAGGTCCTGGCAGTTTGCAGGAGAAGACCGACCCCAGCCCTTCCTCATTGCAACAGGAACTGCTGGCTAAGGTCTCTCCCTCCCTGTGGGCCTTGTGAACCGATCATGCCAACCAGGTTGGGTGCATTGGGTCTGCCCAACCCGTTAAGATTCGCCTAAACCCAGCAAGACCCCTTCCCGAGGTGCAGCAGTACCCTCTATCAAAACAGGCCAAGGAAAAATCCAACCTGTTATTACCTCCTGCATTCAGCAAGGAGTCATTATTCCTACGGTCAGTGAGTGTAACTCCCCCATTTTACAGTGCTGTTAATGCGGCTGTTCTCCCTACCTTTCCCGTTGTCCCTAACACTGCTACTTTCTTACAATGCACTGGTGTTGAGGGGTTGTTACCGCCTCAAGGAAAGATTGTATTAAGTCCGGACATAAAGAATTAAGGTTATTATTAAATAAGATATATCTAGATGTAAAGAAATAAATGTTTGTGTATAAATAAATAAAAGGGGGGTTAGTCAAAAAGCCCACCCTCCTTGCTAAATTGGTAGTGAAACAATGCCTGTGCCCATGGAAAGAAATAATGCAACAAGGAAAAAAGGGATCGGGCCCAGACAAGCAGGCAACCACAGTTTGAGGAAGTTGCTGCCTCACTGCCGGACAGATAAGTGAACTAAGACTACGAAATCTCAAAGAATAGCTTGCGGAAGCTAGCCAAAACTATCTGAAGATGAAACTTTTAATATTCCTTAGCCTCTCCTTCTTAACGAACTTAGGGTGGAAATGGGAAAGTAATATTTTTCTAAATCTTAGCCAATCAGTAGCCTCACTAGTGAATAATCAAATGTATACCCCAAGAGTCTGTTCTGCCACTGGAAATTTTACCTGTACTGAAAATTATTCCCGTAACTAAATAATTTATCCTGTACCCTATTGCAATATACCCCTTCCTTTGCCATTGATGCTGTTGCTTCTCTGCCCTTTGTGAAGGTGTTTGACCAACAGATGTGGTATAATACTTCACAGAGGAGAGATGTGTTAGGACATTGGTGGACTGTAATTAATGCTACATTAGGGACCATTAAATTCACACTGTCCTTATCCAGTTTTCAAATTACCTCTCCATATCCAAATTGCTCTAAAGGAGCTGCCATTCGTCTAGCTCAGCAAAAGACCTGGGTTTCCCCTAGAAAAAGAAGGGACTTGGCTGGACACCTATGGGATGGTGCAAATAGCATAGCTGCAATCTGGAATGTCCATAAAAGCCAGGAACATGAGGAGAAATTGGGACACTTAGAAAAGGCCATAGGCCTTATTACTGGAGCACAGCTAACCCAGGTACAGGCTGTTGGTGAATTACGTATTATTTCCACCCTCAGTGCAATGACCCAGAAGCTTGTAACAGATATGGTGCTTAGTATTGCTGGGGCTGGGAAGGCATTGCAGTGGGATCTGGCCTATTTGAAGATCCAAGATTTTCTGAATTACCAGCTAAAGGACATTCAGAGGGACTTTAAGCATCAGGCCTGGCCCTCTGCCCTTACAGCCACCTCGGGAGTACCTCTTCATAAAATAAATAAATAAATTAATGGAGATATCCCATCTCCTAGAACTGGAAGGGACCTTGAAAGGTCATCGAGTCCAGCCCCCTGCCTTCACTAGCAGGACCAATTACTGATTTTGCCCCAGGAGACATACTTGGATCTGTGGCCATGGAGACATACTTGGAGATTTTCTGGGTGGGAGTGCAGTTGTTCACAGTGTTCCTTCCAAGCATACGGGCCGGTCAGAGGGATGTGGGCTCCCACATACTGAATCCTTCTGGGTCCGTGGGGAGGATGCATGTGGGATTGGGTAATTCACCAAGACATTTGGGAAATTAAACCACCTGGTATGCCTAACCAATTTATAGTCAGTGCTCCTGAAATAACACCCAATATCTGGATAGGGATAGGATCAATCAATGAACTCTCTGGCCATTAAAGCCCCCACAGCTTCAGTGTATATGGAAACTAAAGCCAGGAGAGGTTGTCTCAATTTATAACAGCATTTGTTGGGAGGGTGAAGAACAAGGAACTACCCTGACAGGATACCTGCTCTTTAAAGCTAATGACAGCTGTGTGTTTTTCGAGGCTACCATTTTGCAGAATGTATATTTAAATCTTACCACTTCTGCAGGAAGCCATATCATATATTGGCCTGCAGATAGAATTTTGCAATTGGCCCTTCAACCTCAAATACCCTTTAATTGGACTACCCTAGTACCTGACCGATTCCAAAATTTGCTTTCAATCCTACCAGAGGTTTAGAAAATTTCTGACATACAGGGACAAATTCACATGCTCCAAAATGTATATCAAGTTGAAAAGAATGCCTTTCATACAGCCTATAAAGTGTCCACTTTATGTACTAAGTATGATGCCGTATGCTTTATAACCAAGGCTATTCAGCATCCCAAACCACATTATTTTCTTATTTTGGGAATGTTATCACTTTTATTATTTTTTGGCATAGAATTGTGTTATTACTGTTGTTGTAATGAATGCATTTATCATTGTACTAGACCTGCTAGGCTCAATGTACGAGAGCAAGTGGCGCTAATGATTGTTAATGAACGTAATGACAACAGTTTGGGAAACTGGATGCCAGAGGCAGTAATGAATGTGTATGAGGAAATGCAGGTAAAGGGAGAGGAAGAGAGAGAGGAAATTAGTGGATTAATGAACATAGAGGTGTAGGTTAAAGTGATGCCAAAGAGGCATCAAAGGGGGGAATTGTGAGGGAAAATTTAGCAGGCCTTAAACTTTAGTCAAGGCCCTGAGTTTGGTCAAGCTTGCTTACAACCCTTGAACTAAGATCCTGCTTGTTTCTGTGTACAAGGTGCAGAAGGAGTCAGAGTGGAAAAAATCCCCAAACAGAACAATTTGTAGTAGCCCAAGCTTAGGAAATATATAACCGCAATAGCACTGTTAGAAAAGTCAAACTGCAAACGGAGACTGTGAATAACAATAACAGGAGAAGCCAAATAAGAAGGATGATTGTTCTTTCTGCTGTTGACCTGTATTAATTTTGCAATGTATTCCAAATAAGGTAATTATTACGGAAGTATGTGTAATTTGTCTGTGATTTTAAGCTTTAAAAAGCTTGTGTGTTCCTCGACTGGGGGGCGGGGGCGGAGGGGAAGCTCCAATAGCTGTCACCCTCTGCGCGCTTATAATCAATAAAGGGCCTCAGGCTGATTTGATTGAAAACTCAACGCGTGGATCGATTTTTCCACATCATCTGCAAGTGATGATCCCTTCAGGCAGAGCTCCATCCTCGTTCCTGGCCATCCAGCACTCAACTGAGCCAGGCTCTTTTTATTCCCTCTCCAGGCATTGGCTACAGGTATAGTGGGGGCAGGACTAGCTGGGCCATTAGGCTCTCCTTAACTCCTTCTTTACTGGTGTGGGGCTACTTTGCTCCCATCACAGACTTTATAAAATTCATAGGTACATGGTATACAGATAACTATTTAAAATAGCTTGTATTTATTCATAGAACAAATGTCATCCCCAAGTGTTTTACAGACTGTATTAGGGTGACTGTAACAATGATGGTGGAGGTGCAGTTCACGATTCCATAGTTAAGGCTGACATGAGTTTTGCATTTAATATTATATAATGGGGTTTGGGAATGAGATGTAAAGTATAACTTACAGATTCATAGATTCCAAGGCCAGAAGGGACCATTGTGATCACCTAGTCAGAGCTCCTGTATGACACAGGCCATAAAACAAAATAATTCCTAGACCATATCTTTTAGAAAAAATCCAATCTTGGATTTAAGAATTGCCCATGATGCAAAATCTATCACCACCCTTCGTAAATTGCTCCAATGGTTAGTTACCCTCACTGTCAAAAATTTACACCTTATTTCGAGCCTGAAATTATCTAGCTTCAGCTTCCAGCCATTGGCTTGCGTTATGCCTTTCTCTGCTAGATTGAAGAGTCCACTATCAAATAGTTGTTCACCATGTAAGTACTCGTAGACTGTGCTTCAGTCACCTCCAAATCTTCACTTTGTTAAACTATTAAATGACAAGAGAAATGCAGGTACAAAGAATTTAAACTACAGCTAGAGTGTGCCAAAAGAAACACACATGCAAAGTTTCATGGGGTGTTCAGTAAACAAGTGATCAGGACTAAACTGCATCACCTCCAGTGCACTGTGATGATATTGATTCTGAAAGAAGAGTGTCACCTACTGAAATGCCTTAACTACTGCCTGCAGCACTTGGTTTCCATTGATAGGCTACTACTGAGGTACTGACCATCAAGATACAATCAGAGTGAATAATTCAGAGAGAATCATTTATTCAAAACATTTTGCCTATTTTTCTATTCACAAGTTGTCTGTGAACGGTCTATGATTTTCTCAAAGTGGTCATTATTCCATAATGTTCAGTGAACGATTGAAACTCTTCATCTGTAGACTGATCATGAAATATTTGTTGTGAATAGTTGATAGTTCACATTTTGGGTGTGTTAGTTTAGACTGGAAACATAAGTCACATGGTATTAGTTCTGTTCCCTGATTGCATGAGAAAGTGAATGAGTAAGATATCTGAAAGGACAGCTTCTAAAGTTTGCAGAGGGGGTGGAATAAAAGTGTAATTAAAAAGGTGTGTGGTCAAGTAACATATCTTGCGATTGTAAATGACAAAGTGATTAAGTTTATGATATTATCAGACTCTGAATATATGAAAACATACTCAGTAAGTGATAACTGTGGAAAGAAACAGTTTTGTCTTTCCATGGATTTGCTTTAATCCCACTGGACAATACAAAAGCTCTGTGTTAAAAATTCACAAAGCAGGCATTTGGAATTCCTTTTATCTGTCTGAAGTACATTATGAGGCACTGATCACCATGTATCTGATGAAGTGGGCTCTAGCCCACGAAAGCTTATGCCCAAATAAATTTGTTAGTCTCTAAGGTGCCACAAGGACTCCTCGTTGTTTTTGCATGTTATCTAAAGGTACTAACAAAATATTTAACTTTTATTACAGATTCAAAGATTCCAAAGAGTGCAAGATCAAAACAGACAACTAACCAGCTACAGAAACTCACTCGCTCTTTCTACTCAGAAGCTGCTCTCAGGACAACTCTAATGAATTGTCCAGGGCAGAGATCAGAAGCAGTTATCAATTTTCACCTTTGCTGGGGCCCACACTTTTTAAACCAATAGGAACACCCTAATTTACATGGTCTGCAGCTTTGCCCAGCTTCATACATGGTGAAATCATTCACTCTCTAGGTACTGGACTAAACTATAGTTCCAGTTCTGAAACCAGATATCTGCATGTATGTTTTTCCTATTTGTAGAAATTAAGGCCCTGATTCAGCAAAACACTTAAGCATGTACTTAAGACCCATTCATTTTAATGGCACTTAGGCAAACAGATTAGAGGCCACCACTCAGCAGAGCACTTAAGCACATCCCTATTGAGCAAATCACATGCTTATCTCTTCTCATTTACACACGCATAACACAGTGCTTTTACTCTTGATTTACGCTGGTGTCAATGAAATCAAGAATGAGGCTCTGTAAATGTAGGCAATACTGGAGGGCCTCTCCAATCCTTTACTAAAAATCTGCTAGGTATGTTTAGTATTATAAATAATTATTTTTCTGCTAACCCTGGAACTCATGTAAAAATGAGTTATTTAAAATATTTCTTTCAGTACAACATGTAGAAACATATATTGCTCTCCATGACCATTTACAAGTCTCATTTACACCAATGGGAGATTCCACCTTGGCACAAGAACAGGGCATCTATGTATCTCATCTGTTTCCTGGAATAATTTCATCATAGATAATGGGAGGAGGGAGGGATTGCGGATCCTCAGCTGGTGCAAACTATCAGCTAGCAATCTTTTCCTAGAAGTATTCTCCTTTTGTGCATTATTGTTACAGGAGCACATCTGTAAGTAATTACCCCCATTATGGAAGCGTCAGTTGCAGTTCTCCGGCTTAGGTTAAACTGAGTTTTGCCTTTAAGCAGGGAATCACCTGCTTTGTTATATATGAAGAATACCATGTATCCTCACCAAACTTACGCTCACTCCTTGAATGAAGAAGGAATTTTCTGGGAATTTACAAGTAAATGGTTAATACTGTCTGTTAATATCCAAATGACTTGCATTTGAAGAGTCTCTTCAGACCTGTATGCAGTTTAAAGAATTCTATCTAAGCTCAGTCTCAAAATCCTAGAGCATCCTGAGCAATTACAATTTTCTGGAGTGATAGCAATTTCCAAAATTATGGTATCGTTCCCCCTATATACTGGATATTTAAAGAATTTTTCCATGCAGAAGTCCTGCCACATTGAAGAGCTCTTTCCACAAAGCTTCATTCTGCACTCCTTTTTGTGTATCTCTCTCATCAGTGTTTGGATTTAACCACCAGAATTAGACAGGGACAACTTTAAATTGGTCTGACCCCCCCTCCCTCCTCCATTAGGAGAGATAGCAGGGCTCTTTCTTGAACTACCACAGCTCAGCATTTGCCTAATTCCAGCATCATTTCTTATACTTTCTCTCTTGCTTGCTCTGCTATTTTTCTTAATCTTATTCTGTCATTTTTTCCCCTTCACAATTTGCATCACTTTCATTTCCTCTCCTTGTCCCTCTATTTCCTTCTGAATCCTGTATCTGGCCTTTAAATCTCTCTCTTCCTTTTTCTTTCTTCCATTTTTCTTTTCTCTTCAAAGTTTCCTCTTTGATGCAGACCTTCCTGTTCCCCCACCCCCACCTCCCCATCAGCATGTAAAAAGAGAAACCCCAGCAAATTTCCTCCATGCACAGACCGAGTCGTTCTTTAAACAGACCAGTTTTTATTGCAACTAGAATGTGCTCCCACTGACTGATACTACAACTTGAGTCAACTCAAGCCATAAAAAGTAGCTTATATGTTTTACCAGGCCACTGGTTTTCACTGTTTATTCTCAATAGATGTGAGCCTATAGGCTCTTTGGCTTTCTGTAAAATATCAGAGAAATCAAATCTGAGTGCCTTTCCCTTATTTCAACAGGACACGGAGGGGAGGGGGAGGGGAGAAAAGGGCATCTGCATGGAGATCATTGCAGGATCAGGACCTAAGATATGCCTTGAGGGATACGTCTCTAGCATGGTGATTTTCAGAAAGGAAGGCACCTCTATCATGTGCTTTAAGTACATCCGCTGGCCAAACTGTCTTTTAAACTGGAGAAAATATAGTATAGGCACACAACATTTTGGAGACGGGACTGGTGTGTGTGTGTGTATGCGCACACACAGTGCCTTGCTCAACTGGGCTGTGATCCGTGATGAGATCCCCCAGGCACGACTGCACTACAAATAATTAATAATAATTATTAATCCTCATAATAAATGCAGCATTTTATTAAGGAAGAGAGTTTGCTCCATGCACCTTAAAATAATTAAATCATGTTTATACTTTTAAAAACTACCATTTGATTTTCTGTTTCAGTTTAATTTGCATGTTACAAATGCCAGTTGATTAGCAGCAGAGACAACAAATGCCCACCTAATTGTGTATTTCAGCTGCAGGATACATTCAAACAACAGCTCTGCAAGTTATTATCTGAAATCACCTACAAAAAGCACACAGATTCCTACCACCAGCAGGGAGATGGGGGTGGGGTGAGGGAAGGTGTAGGGCCGACTCCAGGCACCAGCAAAACAAGCAGGTGCCTGGGGCGGCACATGTCTAGGGGCGGCATTCTGGCGCCGGCCATCAAAGGTGCCGACTCTGGGGCATGGTGAAAAAGTGCCCCCGCCGCCCCAGCTCGCCTCCACTCCGCCTCCACCTGCTCCCCTGAGTGCGCTGCCGTCGCTTCGCTTCTCCCCCTCCCTCCCACCCAGGCTTGCTGCGCATGCAACAGCTGTTTCGCGCAGCAAGGCTGGGAGGGAGGAGAAGCCGAGCGGTGGGCGCTCGGGGGAGCCGGCGGTGGTGGAGCGGAGGTGAGCTGGATCTGGGAGCGGTTTCTCTACCCCCCCGTTTCTTCCTGCGCCCCCCACCCTAGCTCACCTCCGCTCCGCCTGCTCCCCTGAACGCACCACCGCTCCACTTCTCCGCCCTCCCTCACCTGAGAGGGAGGGGGGAGAAGCAGAGCAGCGGCGCACCTGGGGGAGCAGGTGGAGCGGAGGTGAGCTAGGGCAGGAGGTCACAGGGGGCCCGCATGAAGCAATGCGGGGGGGAATGCGGCACGCTCGGGGGAGGAGGCAGGGCTGTGGATTTGGGGAAGGGGTTCAGAAGGAGTGGAGTTGGGGCGGGGCAGGGTGGCCAACATTTTTTTTGCTTGGGGCAGCAAAAATCCTAGAGCCAGCCCTGGGAAGGTGGATTTGTTTGGTTGCCCTCACCCCACCCAGACAGAATCCTACCACCAGCAGGGAGATGGAGGCGGGGAGGGGGGAAGAGGGTGGATTTGTTGGGTTCTCCTCATCCCACCCTGTGACACATCTTTTAGGAATAAACTGATTCAGATGGAGAACATAGTCTGATTGGCAATGGAGTCAGCGTACCAACGTGTAACAAAGATTAATGTAAGTCAGTTTGATGCTGTCAATTCACATTTTTTAAAGAGCTGTGATGGGAGCTAAGGTATAAAGCCACTTGCTGTTCACTCACCCAAAAAACACAAATAGAAACTTTTGCAACATCCAGCAAAGCCATTCCTATATGGCTGCTCTTATCCGTGGGGACAGAGTAGCAAAGGTATTTGCTTCTGAATATTTTACTGAAGAGATGAGATCTCACCCATACTTCCTGCAAAGTCCATGGCATGCATGCTCTAGGAGTTTTCTAATGAGACAATGTGGCTCAGTGAGTAGAACACCAGATTCTGGGATACATGAATATGGTTAAAAAGGCTTGGGCTCATTCCCAAATCAGGGACTGCATTGCTGAATGGGCTATTTTATAAGTGGCAACTTCTCCTTTGATAGGAGGGATATTAAACCACTCTTCTACACATCTCAGGCTGCTTTCCAGGAGGAAGTTAATGAGCTGATGGTATATTTCCATAGAGAGTCATGGTTACGTGTGAAATCCATGCGTTCCTCCCCTGAGAGGCTTAGTTGACGTGATTTTAACATCCAGGAGAATTGTGCTGAGTTCTGTTGTTGTGTACACCCACAAAATCAGTAAAACCTAAACCCAAAGCTAACAAGCTTAGGTGAGCTTTGTCATTTTAGCTATTACACAAAAGGAACTCACCTGAACCTCAGAGATTCCCACATCCTCAACAAACTCTAGTTTTCCCTTTTTGCTGCTGCTGGGCGGTGGTAGGGTGTGTGCAAGAAAGAAATATCCTGCAACTCTTTTCCCACCCAGTAAAGTCTCCTGGAACTTTAGGAGACATATAGGTGGGTTGTCCATCTCATGCAAGGCTGGCGAGATAAGTCCTTTCCTCCCACCCTAAATCCCTGCCATCACCTGGAGAAGATGGGCTCCCTGGCACTTTTCTGTAGCAAAGCACAGCTGGCAAATGCTCTTAGGGTTCAGCTGCTTTCACTGATAGATTTTTACATCATTCTAGGGCTGACACCCCATAATATGCCATGCACACTCTCGGGGTATAGCTAGCAGGATGATGGCTAGAGATGGGCTGGTAATGTGTCTGTAGAGGCAAAACACTTGCTCCTCAATGGTTCTGAAGAGTATTTAAGAGTGTAAAGAATCATTCTTTCATTGTTCACATAATTGGTGCTTTACACTCATATGAAAATCCCTTTTAAAAATTCATCAGAGATTACTGAAGTATCATCCATTTGCCATTAATGGTGCAGCTCAATGGGAAAAAAATACTGGTTTATGTCCTGAAGCATGAGAGTTTATAGTCCTCCAAAACTCTTGTTTATGTTTAAATAGTTACTAGTATAACTCTGGATATTCTTGTGATGTGTATACACATCTAATCCCTCTTTGAATCCTCTAACTCAGAATGGCAGCTTTTTATACCCACTTTGCACTGGTGTGAAGGACTACCCAGGGTGCAGGGAAAAGGTGAATTGGGCACACTGGGGGCTGAAACTGAATATGAGCTAGCAGGTCTAGATAAAATGAGAACTCCTCCTCCTCCTTGAAACTCTGCCCCAAACCTAAGAAAACTCTGTAGTTTAAAAGAGTTTGACTGCCTTTTATTTTTCTCAAAAAGAACAGGAGTACTTGTGGCACCTTAGAGACTAACAAATTTATTAGAGCATAAGCTTTCGTGGGCTACAACCCACTTCTTCGGACTAACTAAATTTGTTAGTCTCTAAGGTGCCACAAGTACTCCTGTTCTTTTTGCGGATACAGACTAACACGGCTGCTACTCTGAAAACTTTTATTTTTCTATTATTTCCATTATTTTTGGAAGGCCCTACACCAGGGGAGGGCAAACTTTTTAGCCTGAGGACCGCATCAGGTTTCGGAAATTGTATGGAGGGCCGGTTAGGGGAGGCTGTGCCTCCCCAAACAGCCAGGCGTGGCCCGGCTGCCGCCCCCATCTGACCCCCCCTGCTTCTCATCCCCTGACAGCCCCCCCGGACTCCTGACCCCTCCAACCTCCCCTGTCTCCTGACTACCCCCGGAAACTCCATCCCTGACTGCCCCCTGCTGCCCTATTCAACCCCTCCTCTCATTCCTGACTGCCCCCTGGGACCCCTGCCCCATCCAACCACCCCTTCTCCCTGTCCCCTGACTGCCCCCGGAACCCCTGCCCCTGACTTCTCTCCGCCGCCCCATCCAACACCCCCTCCTTCCTAACTGCCCCCTGGAGACCCTGCCCCATTCAACCCCCCTGTTGCCTGCCCTCTGACCACCCCAACCCCTATCCACACCCCCGCCCCCTGACCACCCCCCAAACTCCCCTGCCCTCTATCCAACCCCCCCCGCCCCCCGCTCCCTGCCCCCTTACTGCACTGCCTGGAGCACTGGTGACGCTACAGCCACGCTGCCGAGAATACCAGGACAGGCCATGGCTCTGCAGCTGCGCTGCCCCAGGAGCTCGCAGCCCCGTCGCCCAGAGCATTGCGCCGGCGGCACAGTGAGCTGAGGCTGCAGGGGAGGGGGCCGGGGGCTAGCCTCCTGGGCCAGGAGCCCAGGGGCCGAGTAGGAGGGTCCCGTGGGCCACCACCTCTGCCCGACACTTATGAGTTCTAAGTGAGGTCATACATGTGCTGAGGCCTGGATTCTCCTTGCCCTCTCTCTATCTTGTGTACTCTCACAGCTGTGCCAAGTGAGTGTCAAATGCTACTATTTGAGCACAGGTGCACACAATTAACCAAGGTGCAAGATGTCAGAGGTCCAGGTTCTGTGGGACTGGGAGAAATGCTGCCAGCTCCACAAGAAGCAGAAAGCACTGGATATCTTAGCAGAAAGCCTGTTCTCACAAGTATTCCTCTGCCCAGTTTGGTCGATCTAAATAGTTTAGGTACATGTGTTAAAAATCCAAAGTTTTGGTCAATTGTTCAAACTGAATCCAAACCCTGAACTCTTTAAACACATAACTTAAGAGGATCCATTGCAACATATTAAAATCCTCAGGCTGCTATGCAGGTGCTAAAATTATTAGTAGCTTCCAGGGTGTATTTCTAGTGTGTACTCTGCCTCCTCTACTCTGCCATTCGTGCCACAGGGATTAAGCATATCAAATATGCAGTGCAAACAGAGCCACCAAGCCCAGCCTCCTCCTGAATGTGTCTCTCCCATTTTGCAGCCGTTATTGCGCAGTTGCAGGATAGAAGCATTAGTGCATCACACAGAAGTTTCTAATCCAGGGGTTGTGCTATATGCCAAAGAAAGGACCGAGACAATTGAAGCTGGTGAAATTCATTCACTTCCTCTCAGATTCATTTAAATTGCTTCTGCATAATCCCCTCTCACTGATAGTGCTGACTGCTGAGGATCTCAGCTTCTCTGTGTTTCTGATTCTCTCATCTTCCATGCTGCTACGTCCTTACTAAAGCTGCCACTCTCTCTTAATATACTGCTGTTATCCTATACGACTAAGCTCCACTATATAATATAATCCAGGGGGTGACAAAATTCAGAATAAAATTATTATATCCTCTTCTAAACCATTTTATATTAGTTTTTTTTTGGTAGGGGGAGGAATCCTTAATTTTGTAGAGGATGCCCCCTCCTCCCCAAATCCAGCACCTTAAATGAATCATTTCCCACAGTGAAATGAACAAAGCAACCACCCATAGTAAAATTATAGCCAACGCCTTCAGTTTTAATCAGCTAAATTCTGGCCAGCTGACTGATGGATCCACTCCAAAGAGGAGCAACATGACACAGTTTACAACCTTAAGGCTTATAGTAGTCCAGATGCTATCATCTTAACTGGAAAAAAATGTTGCCAACTGTCCCTGTTAGAAAATAGAAGGCTGCATTGTTATTATTTTTATGCTTGAAATTGCTTAGTGTTGGCTATCAGGCTTCTGCATACTTGTTCTTATCACAGTTTGATCAGCTGATCTTTAAGAAGGGTGAAAAAACCAATAGCTGGGTTTTTAGATACAACAGCTGGTCCCAGTTTATAGAATGGGAGCGCCGTGCCTCTCTAGTTTTCCCACTAAAAGGGGGGATAGAGACCTTTTCAAATTTTTAAGTTCACCCTCAGAAACAGACTGAGTTCCAGCCTGTGTGTCAGTAAAATAATCAACACACAGGATCAGATTGATCACAAAATAATTCTCACCCTGAGCCAAGACAGGAAGGATGGGCTCCTGGTTAAGGTACTTGCCCAGCCATCAGGAGAGCTGACTTCAATTTCCAGCTCTACGGGGGCTTTCTTGCTGACCTCTCTCTTTCTCCATTTTAGGTAGTTCTGTGCCTTCCCTTGTCCCACCCCCTTCCAATACCACCGTATTGGAGTGCCTCCCAATCTTTAATGCATTTATTTTCACACCATTATGAGATGCTATTATCCTCATTTTACAGATGGGAAACTGTAGTCGCACAAAGTGACTATGTGATTTGTCTAACATCATTTAAGAAGTTTGTGGCAAGGCAGGGAATTAAACCCTTGAGTCCCAGGCCACTGAATTATCAATCCTTTCCTAGGCAAGTCACTTAATCACACTATGCCTCCATTCCTCATCTATAAAATATAAAATTTCCTTTCTCTCCCCCTTGTTTGTCTGGTCTGTAAAGACTGAAAGCTCTTAGATTGTAGACTCTCTCTTTCTAGGTGTCTGTACAGTGCCTAGCAGTAGGGAGCCCTGATCTTGGTTGTGGGGAGATCACACTCACTAGTGTAAAATGCATAGTAAATAATAATTCTGGCTGCCTGTATGTGGGTGAAAAGGCTACAAAAAACCTTATTTGTGCCCTTCATCCAGGTGCCAAGCACAGTTTTGTTCCTTGTGCAGAAGCAACTCCTAGAAGAGTACGGAAAAGACAAAACTTTGGCCCTGCCTTCTCCCTTTTGTACCAACTAGCTGCAGAGAGAGTCTGCAACTTAGGCTATGTCTTCACTACAGGGGGGGGGGGTCGATTTAAGATACGCAAATTCAGCTACGGGAATAGCGTAGCTGAATTCCACGTATCGCAGCCGACTTACCCCGCTGTGAGGACGGCGGCAAAATCGACCTCCGCGGCTTCCCATCGGCGGCTCTTACTCCCACCTTCGCTGGTGGAGTAAGAGCATCGATTCGGGGATCGATTGTCGTGTCCTGACGGGACGCGATAAATCGATCTCCGAGAGGTCGATTTCTACCCGCCGATTAAGGCGGGTAGTGTAGACCTAGCCTAAGTGAAGGTCTACTCTGAAAGGTGAGTACGTAATAATGGCACCTTCCTACTCCCTGAGTGTATTCAGAGTCTTGTCTAATGATGCTACTAGCTAAAAGACGCTTTTAGGGTGGAATCTTCAGAAGCACCCAAGGGAGTTAAGGGGCACTAGCCCCTTTGACTTTCCATGGGATTTGTGCTCCTAACTCCCTTGGGTGCTTTGAAAATCCCCTCCTTAATGCTATTTACTCCGGTTAGTCCTGCAGAACCAACACAGTGAAGCAGGGGTGAGCAGGATTCTATTCCAGATTCCATGTCACCAACAGAATTATCTACCAATGTTCCCATCAAAGTGTCGATCAATTGAGACTATGCAATGCCATTGAAGGTCATGGAGGGGCACAGGTGAAGACAATGGGATGACCCAGGTGTAAATGAGTGCATTGTTGGGTATATGGAACCTGGTAATGATAGAATGAAAGGAAACAAGGCAACTCGGCTTGAAGAGCTTGGGATGAGGTTGTACAGCTGGGGACAGGGAATCATCTTTTTATCAGTAAGTTGAGAATATCTGATTTGGAATAATTGAGGAACAAGAGATGTGGAAACCCCAAAGGCATTTTGGGAATCTCTTTTAGATTAGAGTCTCATTTTACCAGGTGGCGCAGCAGACATGCTGTCCTGCAATGCTGAGAAGCTCCGGAGGTATTATGGAGGTGTGCCTATAAGGCACAATTGAGGCTAAAACATATATAGGGTTGCTAATAAACAGTACAATAATAAGGGGTGCACAGTTGCTAAATAAAGAAGGAAATTAGGGGGAAAAGAGGCATAAAATAGCAAATCAGTGAATCAAATCCAATCATTCTGGCCTATGAGTAAGGCTACGATTATGTCACCGAGGTCACAGAATCTGTGACTTCCAGATACCTCCATGACATTTTCTGTCCCAGGGCTGGATCCGTCAGCAGGCAGCCACCCCGCAGATCTCAGCAGCTGCTGGGCAGCAGGGGGATCCCAGAGCCCCCAGCCACTGTGGGTGCTGGACTCTCCTTTCTCCCCATTTTGTCAGGGATATTTTTGGTAAAAATCACAGACTGGTCATGGGTTTCTGTGAATTTTTGTTTATTGCCCGTGACCTGTCCATGGGTTTTACTAAAAATATCCATGACAAAATCTGAGTCTTACCTATGTAACCCTTCTGCCAGGCCGAGTTGATAGCAGCAAGGGCCGGGTTCAGTACATAGGGGTCCCCTCCCAACAATGCAATGCAAAACCAGCTCAAGCCCCCACCCAGTGACCTGGGAAAATCTTACATGTAATCCTGGGCGCCTCAAAGAGGCAATACTTCCTTACTCTCACAGGCACAGAGTCTTGGTGTAGCAGACAATCTTTTATAACATGAGGTAAACGACATCAGCATTAAATTGGGAAAACACCACAACTAGGGTTCATAGACCAAACCATGAGCAAAGACCCACCCCAGCAAATTGGGCCGCGTCCTTTCCCTTGGGTTCTTGAGCCCAGCAACCCAAAAATCACCCAAAGTCCCAAAAGTCAACAACCCAAAAGTCTCTGTCCCTGGTCAGTGCAGCCCCAGAGTTCAAAAGTTTATCTGCAGAGTTTTACCTCCCAGCCTGGGTGGAAATGGGGGGGGGGGTGTTAAGGGGCACCTTACATGGTCTGAGGCCGACTGCATGGGGTTCTGCTGCAGCCTTCACTGCGAGCCACTCCGCTCCACCAGCCGTCCCATGAGCTGCTCCAGTCATCCCGCAAATTGCTCTGCCAGTCGCTCAGCAATAGAGCTTCAGTTCCCCCCCCCCGCACTCAGTTTAGCTCTTTAGTGAGTTCAGCTTGTAGTAGGGGAGCCTCAATGCTAGTGCACCATTGGCCCAAAATAAATTCAGTTCAGTAGCCTGTAACTAGATTCCTAAGGGAATCAAAATTAGCTCTGATATTCCACAGTGAGGAGTAGGTTCAGTTGGTGTTGCACACCCTCAAAAGGGGCCCACTCTACCAAGTAGAAATACCTGTCCCTAGCCTCTCTCAATTCACTGGGTTTTGGAACCCATGTCCCTTGTCTAGCGAGTGCTACTTAGTTGATGGCGAGTCCCTCTGTCATAAAACCGTTCCACTGTCCTTGATTCACATAATCAGGGTAGCAACACTTTATTCTTCCTTCCCCAATAACAGAGAAACTGGGGATCCCACAGCAGTCAAAGTGACCATTTGGACTGCTGTGGGCTCATGCTAGGCAGGGTGGGTGTGCCTATGCAAACAAGATCAGCCCCTGAAGTTCTTTTGCACAACTCACCACAATTCACCACCAGATGTCAGGGTAGAGATCATCCTGACTCTGCTTACACCTAGGAGTTTAGTCTAGGAATCACAACTCTGGGATACTGTTCTCAGTTCTAACTCTGACTCCATGTGTGACGTTTAGCAATGAATGGAGCAGCTGGTATTCTGGTGTAGGGTGATGGCTGTAGATGTCAAAAAGGTCACCCTCCATGTTGGAGGGTGGGGCTTTGGACTACAGGGCAGAACAGGTAGCTGCAGGCTCTGCGGTCAGCACCGGTAGAGTTTTATAAAATACAAATAAAAGAATGTAACGGGTGAGTACAAACTCTCCTAGCTTTCATGAAAAGAACATCCCAAGCAAGTCTGCTAACCCCTCTCTGCCCCAGCCACCCCATGTGTAAAGTGGGGCTAGTACAATTTAGGGGTTTTACAGCCCTTTTATTTGAGATGTCTTTTTCTGCTTATGGTAAAGCTGCATAGACCAGCATGCCTGGGTTGGGCCTTTTTTCACTTTTTTACAAACTCATTGAAGGTATGTTTTAGAGTTTCTTTCCTAGCCCAAGGGAATTAGAAAGAAAGGTCATTGGAGCACATGGGCTGAGACAAGGAATTGGGTGGAATGGGCAGGCTGGGCAAAGGGTGGGGATGCATCATGCTCTGTTGGAGAAAGATGAACTCTGTAATGGAGTTAGATTCAGTGCTACCATTTGGCTAGGAGGTACATTCACATCAACAGCCTGCTCTGGAGCCAACCAATTTCTCCTCTTGTGCTGCACTACGTTGCCAAGTAAATCATACTCCAGCATGTTGATTCTCTTCACAAGATGTCTGACATCTGTGGCTGCATCAGAGATGCCAACTTGGTTTTTCATAAGTCTGAAAAGCTGCAGGAAGTCCAACACTTCACTCTTTTCCTTGCTGAATGATGATGTCCTGAATAATTAGTGGGCTTTTTTCCTCCCTTCCTTTTAAAATCCAATCCAAACATGAAACAAACAAACAAACAAAAAAATTGAGCAGAAAAAATCCTACAGATTTAAAACACAACTCTAATTGCAGCACTTTGAATGAGCAAGCAATTATGAAGACAAGCACTAGGTCAGATACTGTTTCTGTTATTATCTGGAATGGGAAATATTATAATTAAAAAGCTTTCTAAAAGCCCTTCTGAAAGTTCTCCAAGTTCGGCAGACTTGGGAGCCTGTGACAAACTTAACCAACAAACAAGTCTATGGAGATTTTTTTAAGACAAGGAAAAAGAAACATGTTATTTTTAATGAGGTTGCACACAGCAACCTCCCCATTGGACAACCCCACCTCCCAAAGCACCTTAAGTAAAGCAGTCTGCATGTGGCATAGTCTGGATCAGCAGTAGATCACATCTACATAGCTATGTTGATTCGGCACTTGAAAACCAACCAGCTTCCAGAAAGAGTGAGGAGGAAGTCACCCACGGTTGTTGTACAGAGAAAGTGAACAATCTAGCACTACTGTTTTACTGCAAATACAGCAAATAACCTTTGATGTATCTGCTGTGTTAGGCTTGGACTATTTCCTCCTATCAAGAGCTGAATATTTGAAGCTTTTTGCTATTAAATCTAACTTGAAGCTGGACAAACCTTTTAGTCCATGGGCTAAAATGTCTGACAGACAGGAACTGAGGGGCCATATCACCATCAATCACTTTTCCTAGTCAAGTGAAGGCCTCTGCTTTGTTCCTCCTCTCTCATTTCCTTGTATTCCTTCCCCATCTCTACTTTTCCTCCATTTCTCCTTTCTCTTGTTCCAGCTCTGTCTGTTCCTTCTCTCTTTTTCCTCTCTTCTGTTTCTAATCTTCACTGTTTCTTTCCCTCATGTTTTCTACGTGGACAGAAAATTAATGTTGGAAATCCCATTTGCTGTGCTCTCCATTAAAATATCAATATTTGTCAATAGATACCACCCAGTTACCCACTTTATTTCCTGTTCTTAGGTAAATTCAGAAAATGCTTTATGGTAGCTGTTGGCAAATCCTGATCTGTTCAATGTAAACCACTGGAGTGTTACCTATACTCCCTTCCCTCTGTGCGTTGATTGTACCATTGCTGTTAACATTAAAGCACATGAGCCACTACTGTTCCTTCTATGGCTTTTAAAGCTACCACCACAGTGCAGCAAAAGCACATGGAGACGGCATGAAAGTATTAGAAAATTCTTCATAGTGCAAGCACTGGAAAAGTAGATTAATAGAATTTGAGGCAAGAAGGGACCAGTAGATCATCTAGTCTGAGCTCCTATAGAACACAAGCCATCAAACTTCATCCAGTTACTCCTGTATTGGGCCCAGTAACTTCAGCTCCATAGTAAGCAAGCCTACAAGTATACTAGTATTCCCCATAGATGTGAGCCATATTTAACCTTTGAACCGAATCTCTCAATCATTGGGTATAAGTAGGCTTTCAGAGGTGCCACTGTGATGGCTGCTATCTTGGCTGACACACTGGGGATTGAACAGAGACCTCCAGACCTAAAAAGCATGAGCTGCTACAGCTCGCTAGGTGGGGCTGGATCAGGCACACAAGGGGACCTATAAACACATGCTTACCAGTGGGTTACACTATCAGCACACTGCCCTTCAGGAGGTATGGTTATGCTGAAAATAGCACCACTATGGATACCACTCTATCAATCTATTGACTTCTGACTTCTCAGAGATAAGTTGGGGAACAACCTTTGATTGCTGTGTTTGACCCTTGTGTTGCTGTTGATATCCTTGTGTGCCGTTAGGAAAAGCAGCAGTAACTTGCTGCCTTCTGCATCTGTGGTTAGGTGCACACAGTGTAAGAGCCAGTTTCAGGCACAAGGGCATGTTGTCAGCTCTTCAGTTCCAGCTGCTGCTGAGAAGTCAAATGGCAGAATTAAGGTGGTTGTTTATACCCTAAATGCAAATTTTCAGTCTTTTGTATGTTGTCTTTAAATAAACCCCCAAACTCTATGATGTTGTTTAATAGTTGGTTTTATCAAACCCTCCTCTTAAAGTTAACCAAGTTTGTCTGTGATTTTATTTGTGTGGTTCACTCCTATGTGGAGATATTGGGGTTAATCACCTACTCCTCCCAACCCCACTTGCTTTTCTCCTCTTGTTTCTGCTTATTACACATTCCCAACAGAACATGCAATTGGGCTTTGAAGGTGCATCCTCAAACTCATCGATGAAGTTTGCAATGTGGAGCACTGGAGGGAACGTGTTCTTTCCAGTGAAGTGTATTGCCAACAGATAACTCAAAAATAGATGATGATTGAAATCTGGCAAGAAAACAGCCATCCCAGTGGAGTAGTTGCACAACCATGTCTACAACGTAGATCATAATTGGAGCAGATTGAAAACTGTTCCCATTTTTCAGGGAACAAGTTTGCAAAAATGTTGTTCTATTTTCTCACTGGAATTTTGACATTTTCCACACATCCATATAGCTGGTCAAAAAAGGGTGACATTCTTCATGGAAGTTTTTAAACAAATCTTTTTAGTGCAAAAAATTTAAAAATGTGGACATAAGTAGCTCTATTAAAATCAATGGAGACACAAGAGTATACTACCAATGGGAGCAGAATAAGATTCATGAGCTTCTGATAAGTCACTTCTGGGAGAATTTGATTATTCTCATACTAAGAGTTTTACTGGAGCCTTCATAAAGCCTTGCCCACTTAGAGTAGCTTGATTAGAGCTGCAGTAAGTACTGGGGCTGCTGGTGGGACAGTGTTCATGGAGGACACCAACACAACACAGTCTTTCAAAGCATTCTTAATCCAGTCAAGGACAGGAGTAGAAAAAGCAATGGGCCTTGCAGTTTTTTTCTGCATTCTGCAAATTCTAAGTTAATCACAAAGGTCTGAACTTGCTTTGCCCCCATCTCATTCTCTTCAATTAAGGCTGAACTTCAAGGGCTAAGTGAGGCAGTCATCTGTTAAGTGCACATGCACACTATTGGCCATATGCAAATGAAAGACCCACAAGCGGGAGCTAAAAGAAGCATCTCTGCAAGTTTTTCCCCGTGAAGATTTCTTCCAAGTTGTCCCCTGGCCCCACAGAACAGGCCAGGGGCCAGCATACAGTCCCCACAGAATCCAAGGAAACAGCAGGAGACCTGTGCCAGTTCTGTGAGCCCTGGCAGGCAGGACGCTTAACTTGTGGCTGCCCCTCAATTGGCTCCCATAAAAGGGGAGCCCCACAATGAAGAGGGAAGTCTGCACAGCCTAAGGCTATTTTGGGCCAGATCCTCAGCTGGTCTAAGTCAGACTAGTTTCAATGGACCTACACTGTTCCAAGCTGATGTAAACCACTGCACAGAGGAAGCCATCTGTTGCACAAGAAGAAGCTTTATTGGTTCTACAGAACTCTACAACTGTGCTACATGTTCTTGAGTGCCATCTACTAGCACTGCAGATATTAACTATATATTATATATATATACACACACACACACACACACACACACACACACACACATACACACACAGAGCACTCTTGTAAGCAGGGGCATCATTTGATGTAGGGCAAGGGGGGCAATTGACCCCCATCCCCAGACCTTGGTTTGCTTCCTCCCAGTATTTTCGTAGGTCCATATGGTCCACTTCTCCCAACCCTGCCCCAGTTTTGCAGGACATAATATTACCACATACAATGTTCTATATGCTGACACAACTATGCCCCCCCTCCCGTTTTTCTGAAATTACACCCCTGCTCATAACAATAGCCACCCAAGGAGCTGGACCTATATTCCTTAGCTACTTTCCTTAGCTCCTTAGGCCTGGAAGTGGAGTAGTCTGAGTTCCCACAAAATCTGTTGACCCACCCAATTCTCATCTCCCCACCCACATGAATTCCCAAAGAGCCCTCTGGGAGATTAGATGGTTTCACATGGAAGGGGTGAGTTTGGTATGCGGAAGCTCCATTCCATCTCTGGATATAGGGGGTCCATAGTTTTTTGTATCCAATATGCAGAAGCTTTTATGCTGTGTGTGTGTGGGGAGGGGGGGATTTTCCATCAGAGAGTTACAGAAATCCCAACTGCAGCAAGCATTCCACCCTCCTTTAACTATAATTGCGCAGCAAAGTCTCTGACAAATTCAAAACTACATGGGAAAAAGCTAAATCTATTTGTATATGGAACAATAAGAAAGCTAATAATTATAATTAATTTGTTTGCATTCAGTGTCTCTGCTAGAAGTGTCTGATTGCTAGAAGCTGGGACTGGATGACAGGGGATGGATCACTCGATAAATTGCCCTGTTCTGTTCACTCCCTTCAAAGCATCTGGCACCAGCCACCATCAGAAGACAGGATACTGGGCTAAATGGACCATCGGCCTGACCCAGTATTACCATTCTTATGTCTAGAACAGTGTCATTTGCTAGAACTTTTGCCTGCTCTTCCTTATGTCTGTATATACAATGCATAGAATGCTAGGGAGATTGGACAGGCTTACTTTGCAGAGAGCAGTTGGTTGTGACATTGCAAAGCAGAGACATATTTGAACAGGACCAGTGGCTGAAAAATACAGAAGACTTGTAAGAAGCTTAATGTGCAGTATAGTAGGGGTGAAAGGGAGGGCACTGGGACAACCAATTTCTCTGGTCTCTGTATAGTCTCCCTTTTATATAAAGATAGATGATCCCAAAGAAAGCCACATTATGGGCTGATTATATTTAAATTATTTTGAAAGCTTAATTTATGTTCTAACAACACTTTCTAGTGATTTCTAGAAATCTCTCCCACAATGTCAGACTCTAATGAGACATTTGCAGCATCCAGGGCTACTCTTGTCTGGTCCATATTCTGTAGGGAATTTATTATGCAGCAAAAGATTGTTTTAATCCCTCCTCAACATGAGAGAGGCAGCAAGGAGTTTACTTAATATTTTTGGTGTCTATTGCACTGAGTCTTGTGAGTATTATATTTAAATCTGGCACAGATATGAGAAAATTCTTCTTTTTCAAAGTAATCCAGATATGTATCCATGCAAATTAGTAACATGTTAAATATTCTGACATTTTATTTAAATGTCTCCTACACCACAGATCAAATTCAGTTACCCCAGAGTAAATCTAGAGTAACTCTGTTGAAGCCAGGGGAGTTACTCCAAGTTTACATTTGATTTACCTGAGAGCAAAATTTGGCCCCACGTGGTAGAGAACACAACTGAACTGAAATTGATTATACAAAGTGAGAGGATTGGAGAACTTTACGACACCAATGGAAATGGCATACAAAGTGGATGTAAAGTATACCAGATCAGAGCAGTAGATTTTACACCCACTTTGCCTAGGTGGAAGTGACTATGCAAGGAGCAGGACAACAGAGAATCAGGCCCATAGCATGCACTTCAGTGTTGTTAAAGGCATACAGCACTCTGCCTTATCAACAGTGGTGTTTCTTAACCATAATGGTGTATTAACGGCTGTTTGTATTGTTAATCAGTTAGGCCCCACTCCTGCAAAGACATCCTTAATTATGTGCATGTGAATTGTTCTCTGACTCCAAAGTTAAGCAAGTGCATACATCTTTGCAGGATTACATCCAAAATAAGGAACAACAATATCTCCTCTTTAGATTGCAAGTGGTTGATGGTCATTAAGGGCCCAAGGTGAAGCTGAAGGTAATTATAATCACATCCTTAGCTAGCAGATGCACTAAAAGGCTAGTCCGTATTAGTATTCATAAGCCTAACTCTTGACAATTAAAAAAGGAAATGCTTTCTTTTCTTAAAGCATGAGGTACATTTCCTTTGCACTCTCCAATGTTTGGCCACTGGCATCACAGAAGTTTAGTGCTGAATTTCAGAAGTATAATTACAGGAAAGAGCAATGATAAGTGTAGTTGTTGATTGGAAGTGGCTAGGAGCCAATAGGAATGACACACACCTCCACAGTCTTGTCTCTAGAGGACAAAGAGTCATCAAGCTTTTGTCTGTTGTCTTCAACACAGCCCTGCTGATTTGCACCAGCTAAGGATTGGCCCACAGTGTGACTCTTCATCTGTGAGATAATTAAAGAGTATTAACGCACCAGTGGGGATGTGGCATTCCAGCAAGTTCATAATTAAAACTCTCCAAGTTTTAGCAGTTGTAAATTCAATCCACGTCCGGCGACCTTTAATTTAAATCATACTGCAATTAATTGTTTTCAGGGACAAGGCTTTCCATCGGGAGGAGGAAAGGATGCATCCTGACCCAGAGACAGTCACAGAAAAAAAGATTCAGAGCTGCAAGTTGGGCTGCCTAGGCTACCAGCAAAGCCAGCTAGTAAGAGCACCAGATGTAGCCACTGGTAGAATGTATTGTACAATTTGGCACAGAGCTTTTAGTTTTGGCAGCACTTTATATTGCTCAGTCCAACTCTACCCCCTCTGACTGCAAGTCAGCTCTTTTATCTCTTATTGGAAACCGAGTAGATAGAACAAGGGAGAGAGGGAGGCAGCATAGTCTGGCACCCCCACTGATAAAATGTAGATAAAGCAATCTGCACTACACACATACTGGGCCATATCCAGCCTTAGTGAAAGTCTCCATAGAATTCAGTTAATTTACTTCAGGGCTGAATTTGGTCCACAGTGGAAAACATTGCTAACTGGCTCAGTATTTAGGACACCAAACCATTATTATAATAAAAGGAAGGACCAGGTCCTCAGTGGACTTGATGAAATGACCTGGATTTACTCCAGCTAAGGAGCTGGCTTATCATCTTGATCAGGAGATGGTTGAATTTCTTTTGCCTAATTTTTCACTCGTTTGGGGGTTCAGATGTCGGACTCCAAACTGAGCATCACTGAGCTTGCGACCCTCTTGGGAAAGAAAGTGAAAAAAGGATCAAAGTGTGAGAGAAAAAATTCAGAGTGAAAAAGAGAGCAAACATCAGGCAGAGTGAAAAGCTAATCCAGTGAGGATGTAGGAGGAAAAGAAAGGGAGTAGAGCAAATGAGTGGGGGAAGGAGAAGAGTGTGTCTAATGAACAAACCTTATAAAGTCTCGTATGCCAGCTAGCTTTCATGGGAGGCTTCTGTCCCTAATAATGGGTTTTCATTTTAGCTAGAAAATATTTTTTCCAGTTCAGTCAAACTTGGGAAAAAAATTACAGGGGAAACTAAATATTCATAAACTTCAACAGCTTCCACTCTGTGAGCCTCAAAAAGGTTTGAATTGTTCACAAACAACATGAGGTTCGCAGGTCCCTAGTTTTAAAGTAAAGGTGGATATGTATAGTCAACACAATAAGATATTTTAAAAACGTTCTTTTGTTTTACAGGACAAAAGAGAACTATGAAATCATACACCATTGTGAAACAACTGGCTCTTTCCATTCTCAAGAGTTTGTAAGGAATTGCATTCAAAGACTAAGATAAGATGCTTTCACCTTTATAAAAACTCCAGTATTATGGCATGCTGAGAATTCCTTGGATTAAATGTTAAACTGCCTAGGAATATTATGCCCAGAGGAAATATGCAGGTACGGGATAGTAATGGGGTGCACGGTGGAGACTAACCACTAGACAACGCTAACAGGAAAATTCATAGGCCAACGTTATCAGAAGTGGCCACTGAAGCTGAGCACTTAGTTAACCTGGGGCACATTGGATAAAACCCTGGCCCCATGGAAGTCAATGGAAAAACTTCCACTGACTTCAATGGGGCCAGGATTTCACCACTTCCATAAATGCTGAGCATCCCCAACTTCAAATGAAACCAGTGAGAGCAATGGATACTCAAGTCTGAAAGTCAGGTATTATGGGTGTG
>NW_020664499.1:2746562-2771903 GCF_002925995.2 Terrapene triunguis
GGTGTGAGTATGCAAAAATTGAGCACCAAAATTAGTGAGTGCTTTTCAAAATGGTGACCATACTATGTTAAGAATTATAAAGGACATACTAAATATTGGAACAACTGTTAATACTGTGGCATTGCAAGATAAAAGGACCACCCTGATTAGCGTTATTGGGTTCCTGTAGGACAGTAGTCTGCTTTTATTTCCCAATACCATGCAACTCTGATAAGGAATCAATTTTCAGCAAGAAAATGAATAAAGGGTAATTTAGGTTCATGAATATAAGGAAGAAGTTCCCAATAGTGGGGCCTATCAGACTGAAGAATAGTCCCCAAAGGGAACCTGAGGAAGCCTCTTTGCTTTGTTAATTTAAGTTGGATGGGATAAAGCACTTGAAAATGTTCTGTAGGGAACAATCCTGTATTGGCAGTGGGATGGACAAGATGACCTAGTAAGTCTTTTCCAAGTGTCTGCGATCCAGGCAAATGCTCAAATGCTAAAAATGTTTGTCCAAGGATGACTGATGATTAAGCAGAACTGCAAGCATTTGGGAAAACATGCTTCATGGACACAGTCATTTTAAAAAACAAAATAGAGCCCAATGATTGTGCAGCATGGAAAAATCAAATTAAAGTTACTGGAAACATTAAAAAATGGCAGGAAAAATTAAGGCAGTAGGAACAATAAATTGTGAGGAGGTGGAATTTTCTCTTCAGCGTACAGTGCATTTTCTTTCGAACCTCCCACCTAACTCACAACATGCTACTGGTATTTAGCACTAATTAAGAGGGATGTCTGTGGATTGTTAACTAGGTTTGCAACCTAGGGATCTTTCTGGATCCTTGTCTGGTCCTGGATCCGTGGGTAGCACCACCACATATTTCATTTGCTTCTGGATAGGAGGTTGTTCTCTCTCACTACACTTACCCAGGCCCTTTGCTAGAGCAGACTGATGCAATGTGCTCTCCTTGGCATTACACTTGATGATCACTGAACACTTCAGCCAGTGCAGAGGCCATAAACAAGCACATCGTTTCTTCATAGATGACAGTGTCTGCCAAGTTCAATTCCAAGTGTTGTTTTGAATGTATAAAGCCTTGCATGGTCTGGATTGTTATTTGCTACCTTAGGGTTAGATTATGACACCACTTTATGCTGGTGCATAGGATGGAGGATAGTAAAGGATACGCCTCTCTCCTCTGCACACCATGCATAAGGGCCCACAGTGGTGGCAGTCACTGCTCTTGGCTGCCATTGCACTATCCCATTTCTCCCTTCCACACAGGCCCACAGACTGTGCTGGGCACAGCAGGGAGCTCAGGAAGAGATTGTGCCTATCCTTCCCTACACAGTGTAATCCCTGCTACCTGCAACCCAAGCTAGTGTTTCAAAGGCACAATATGGCCTTTGAGGCCACTTTTCTCCACATGTACCATCTCTGGCCCTAAGATCAGCTGAAATGCCCTTGCTAAGTCTCCAGCTGTAAAGGATGGCGGGCTTGAGGAAGGTGTTTTCAGTAATAGGCCCAGAGCTCTAGAGTGCACTTTTCTCACGTGTCTGGCTAAGTCTGGGTTTGTTCATTTTCATGGATCTGACTGATCAGGCTGAGTTACTGTGTGAGAGCCTGTGCTTAAGTAGGTGAACAAGGGAGTCCTCTTTAAGTTGGTTGGTCTTTATTGTTTGACATTTTACCCCTATTTGTGAATGTTCCCACAGATTACTGACAAGTGCATATTTTTGTGTTAGTTAAACACCATATATAGAGAAATATACAGATGCAGCAGGTCATGGAGAAGAAATAGTACAGTCCCTTCTATAGTAAGATCATACCTGGTATGTTTAGTGTTCAATTCTGGGCACCTCATTGACAAAGGAACAGGGAGCTGGAAGGACAGCTCTCAGGAAAGATTAAACAAGCTAAATCTCTATCATTTGATCTGTGTAATGTGGCTATGTAACAAGCAAAGGGGGAAAGCTGCAGTCACCTGTCTGTGTCTGAAGGGCATTTTATACCATGAATAGAGAGAAATTACTTATCACTGGGGGTAATATGATGCAACTGGAAAAGGGGAAATTTAGGTTGAATATAAGAACTATCTTCTGGCTGTGGAATAATCTCCCAGAGGAAATAGAGGTAGCCTTGTCACTTAGGAATTTGAAACTAGCCTGACACATCACTAGAAAAATATATTATAGGAACAGTCTTGTACTGGAGGGGAGATGAGCTAGCAGGTCTTTTCCATCTCCAGGGTCAGATCCAAAGCTGGTGTAAATCAGCAGAGTCTCCAGTCAAAATTGCTATGCCAATTTATGCTAGCTGATGACCTGACCCTAAATTTCTATGGGCCAAATTCTTCGACAGCCATTACTCAGGAGGAAATTCCACTGAAATTGGGGTGAAGAGCTGTGATTGCATAAAAATTCCCAAAAGTCTTAAAAGAATTCACATTGAGATTGTGTGGTTGTTTCCTCCTAGGGACTCTGTACGTTGCAGTGAGAGATCTGATGTCAGTGGGAACTATGTGAGAGTATCTGATGGCAGAATGCAGTCCCTGGTCTTTGAGGGGGTCAAGAGGAGGTGGGATGCTTAAAATTGAGTTGAGACAATCATTTCTTAGAGCAAGACAAAAGAAATGTCAGATGGCGCTGGCTCCCGTTTCAAAGCATTAATTAACAAGTGAGTTATTGGGTTTCCCCCCTCCTTTTTTTAAAAAAATAGGAAAAGAAAATGCTTGCTGCAAAAGCAGCTGATAGTTGGGTACTCATTGCAGGGCAATTATATGTCTACAGCAAAGGCACTTCTGGAGCTTCCATGAAAATCTTCTGCCACTTTTCCACTGGTCACAGATCATATTTTACAGGCTCAGACATCAGAGGTCTGATAAGTGAGTAATCCATAAAGAGTTTGCCTTCATCCTTTGCAACCTGCCGGGAAAGGGCTTCACTGAGATCCAAAAGCTCACTGATGGTAAATGGCTCCAGGCGAGACCCCTTTCTCAGGCAGTTTTATCCTCACTGCAGTAAAAACCCACTGCTCCTAGTACTTTATTGCTATTTGAAGGGGGGAAAAAAACCTGAGTTCTTTCTCCAACTCAGTGCAAATGCCTTTCCTGGAGATCCTTGGAAGCTGATTGCCATTTCACCTGCAAAATCTGTTAAGGGCCAGATTGTGTTTTTGGGCACAGCAGTGAGCAAGGGATAGTGTGTAAACTGCACCTCCACAGGACAAGCCCCTGCAGGCTCTGTTACTGACAGACACCCCTTTGAAGCACAATTCCGTCCCTGCTCCAGAAGTGGAGACAGCAATTTGTTGTTGGTCTGTACTAGTAACAAAGATATGATCCACTTTAGGAATGTAGAGACAAGGTGCCACAGCTGCGAGGAGCGGCACCAGGAGCCGGCAAACAGGGCTGCTAACAGGGGAGTTTAAGTGGGAGTTTACAGGGAGAGGCGGAAGGGGAGGCAGGAGGGCGCGGAGGACGGTGTGCTTTGTGTCCCCAGGAGCAGGTGGCAGAGACCATAGCAGCCATGAGCCAAGCAGCAGGGGACACAATGCAGATGATTGCATGTGGCAGGTGTGGTATGTACATGGTTCTCCCTGGGGAGCCTGAACAAAGGTATGTCTGCATGAAATGCCGCCTAATAGACCTGCTAGAGGAAAAGATTAGAGGGCTCCAGATGCAGGTAGATACCCTGGTAGAGTTCAGAAGGGGATTCGAGCAGCTAATGGAGCAGAGGCAGGGTGTGGCTGAAGGGGAATGCTCAGGGGTGCAGGTGGAAGCACAGGCTATGGTCTGTGAGGGGGGAATGTCAGGGGCAGATCAAGAGCAGTGGAAGCATGTGACTGTGAGGAGCAGGCCAAGGAAAAGGAGGGCTAGTGAGGGGGAAATAGAACTCAGGAACAGGTTTGAGTGTTTGGATAACGAGGAGGGGAGGCAGCAGGTGGTAACTGATGGTGGGAGGCAGAGGAAGAAGAGAAGAGCGGCTAGTCCGATAGAGAGAGGGCAGGAGTTGATGGAGACAGCACCAATACCGGGCCCCAGTAGGATAGAGGATGGCACTAGGGGGACTATAAGGGAAAACAGAGAGACACAGGAGTTACGACTACAGGGAACAGGGGATAGATTTGTTGAGAGCACTGTCACCAGGCAAAGGCAGGTTTATGTGATTGGAGACTCCTTGCTGAGGAGGTTGGACAGGCCTGTGACCAGAGCAGACCCTGAAAACAGAAGGGTGTGCTGTCTGCTGGGCGCTAAGATAAGAGATGTGGACCTGCGGTTGAAAAGGATCCTAAAAGGAGCAGGTAAGAACCCCTTGATCATCCTTCACGTAGGAACGAACGACACGGCTAGGTTCTCGCTAGAGAGAATTAAGGGAGATTATGCCAGGCTGGGGAAGACGCTTAAGGAAGTTGAGGCTCAGATTATCTTCAGTGGGATTCTGCCTGTTCCTAGAGAAGGACAGCAAAGGGCTGACAGAATTGTGAGGATAAATAGCTGGCTAAGGGAGTGGTGCTATAAGGAGGGCTTTGGGATGTATGGCCACTGGGAGGCTTTCGGGGACAGACAGCTGTTCTCCCGGGATGGACTCCACCTGAGTAGGGAAGGAAATAGACTTCTGGGAGGGAGACTGGCTCACCTCATCAAAAGGGCTTTAAACTAGGAACTTGGGGGAGACGGTTGGGAGATGTTCAGTTAATCTCCACGCCAGATTCCAACAGTGAAAAGGAGTGTGAGGAGATAAGCTCAGACATAGGTAGGGGTAGGGAATTGGACATAAGAAAAAAGGGGTGGAGGGACAGCATGGGGACCGTACCAAATTGCATAACTAATGGGAGAAAGGATAGACAGCATACGGTAAGATGTTTATACACCAATGCGAGAAGCCTAGGTAACAAAATGGAGGAATTGGAGCTCCTGGTACAAGAAATGAAACCTGATCTCGTGGGAATAACCGAAACGTGGTGGAACGGTAATCATGACTGGAGTACAGGTATGGAAGGGTATGTGCTGTTTAGGAATGACCGGAAAAAAGGTAAAGGTGGGGGAGTGGCGTTATATGTCAATAATGAGTTAAAATGTAAAGAAATAATAAGTGATGGAATGGATAAGACAGAGTCTGTATGGGCAATAATTACACTGGGTAAAAGAACTACTAGAGCCTCCCCCGAGATAGTGCTTGGGGTGTGCTATAGACCACCGGGATCTAGCCTGGAGGCGGACAGAGAACTACTTAATGTTTTTAGGGAAGTAAAAACTGATAAGAACTGTGTCATCATGGGGGACTTTAACTTCCCAGATATAGATTGGGGAACAAATGCTAGTAACAATAATAGGGCTCAGATGTTCCTAGACGTGCTAGCAGATGAATTCCTTCATCAAGTAGTAACTGAACCGACGAGGGGGGATGCGATTTTAGATTTAGTGCTGGTGAGTAGTGAGGACCTCGTTGAGGAAATGGTTGTAGGGGACAACCTTGGCTCGAGTGACCATGAGCTAATTCGGTTTAAACTAAATGGAAGGATAAACAGAAATAATACTGTGACTAAGGTTTATGATTTCAAAAAGGCCAACTTTAATAAATTAAGGCAACTACTTAGGGAAGTGGATTGGGCTAACACACTTAGGGATCTAAAGGCAGATGACGCCTGGGATTATTTCAAGTTGAAGTTGCACAAGCTGTCCGAGGCCTGTATCCCAAGAAAGGGAAAACGGTTAGTGGGTGGGAAATTTAGACCTAGCTGGATGAGCGGGCGTCTCAAAGGGGCGATTAAGAAAAAACATAAAGCGTACAGAGAATGGAAGAAGGGAGGGATCAGCAAGGAAACCTACCTTATTGAGGTTAGAGCATGTAGGGATGCGGTGAGGAAGGCCAAAAGCCGTGTAGAGTTGGACCTCGCGAGGGGAATTAAATCCAATAGTAAGAGGTTTTATAGCCATATAAATAGGAAGAAAACAAAGAAAGAGGAAGTGGGACCGCTGAAGAATGTAGATGGAGTGGAAATTAAGAATAATCTAGGCATGGCACAATACCTAAATGAATATTTTGCATCAGTCTTTAATAAGGCTAATGAAGGGTTTAGGAATAGAGGGAGTAGGACAGAGGGAAATACAGGAGAGGGGATTGACATTACAGTATCAGAGGTGGAAGCCAAACTTGACCAGCTAAACGGGACTAAATCGGGCGGACCGGATGATCTTCATCCGAGAATATTGAAGGAACTGGCGTGAGAAATTGCAAGCCCCTTGGCGACAATTTTTAATGAATCTGTAAACTCGGGGGTGGTACTGTTGGACTGGAGAATAGCTAATGTGGTTCCTATTTTCAAGAAGGGGAAAAAAAGTGACCCGGGTAACTACAGGCCTGTTAGCTTAACTTCTGTAGTATGCAAGGTCTTGGAAAAAATCTTGAAGGAGAAAGTAGTTAAGGACCTTGAGGTGAATGGCAATTGGGACAAATTACAACATGGGTTTACGAAAGGCAGGTCGTGCCAAACCAACCTGATCTCCTTCTTTGAGAAAGTAACAGACCTTCTAGATAAAGGAAATGCGGTGGATCTAATATACCTCGATTTTAGTAAAGCGTTTGATACGGTACCGCATGAGGAATTATTGGTTAAATTGGAAAAGATGGGGATCGATAGGAAAATCCAGAGGTGGATAAGGAACTGGTTAAAGGGGAGACTGCAGCGGGTACTACTGAAGGGTGAACTGTCAGATTGGAGGGAGGTCACCAGTGGGGTTCCTCAAGGTTCGGTTTTGGGTCCGATTTTATTTAATCTATTCATTACTGACCTCGGAACCAAATGTAGAAGTGGGCTGATAAAGTTTGCGGATGACACAAAGTTGGGAGGTATTGCCAACTCAGAGAAGGATCGGGATATTCTGCAGGGAGACTTGGATGACCTTGTAAATTGGAGTAATAATAATAGGATGAGATTTAATAGCGAGAAGTGTAAGGTGATGCATTTAGGGATGACTAATAGGAATTTCAGTTATAAGCTAGGGACGCATAGGTTAGAAGTGACGGAGGAGGAGAAGGACCTCGGAGTCCTGGTTGATCGCAGGATGACTATGAGTAGGCAATGCGACATGGCTGTGAAAAAAGCTAATGCGATCTTGGGATGCATAAGGCGAGGTATTTCTAGTAGGGACAGGGAGGTGCTGCTTCCGTTATACAAGGCGCTGGTGAGACCTCACTTGGAGTACTGTGTGCAGTTCTGGTCTCCTATGTATAAAAAGGATGAACTCAAACTGGAGCGGGTACAGAGAAGGGCCACTAGGATGATCCGAGGAATGGAAAACCTGTCCTATGAAAGGAGACTCGAGGAGCTTGGTTTGTTTAGCCTAAACAAAAGAAGGCTGAGGGGGGATATGATTGCTCTCTTTAAATATATCAAGGGGATAAATACTAGGGAGGGAGAGGAATTATTTCAGCTCAGTGCTAATGTGGACACGAGAACAAATGGATATAAACTGGCTGTGGGGAAATTTAGGCTTGAAATTAGACGAAGGTTCCTAACCGTCAGAGGGGTGAAATTTTGGAACAGCCTTCCGAGGGAAACAGTGGGGGCGAAAGACCTGTCTGGCTTCAAGATTAGGCTAGATAAGTTTATGGAGGGAATGGTTTGATGGGATAACGTGTCATTAATCAATTAGGCAATAATGGCCATCGCTGGTAAAATGAGGGTCTGGCTAGAGAATCTTGCCTGTATGCTCGGGGTTCTGCTGATCGCCATATTTGGGGTCGGGAAGGAATTTTCCTCCAGGGTAGATTGGCAGTAGCCCTGGAGGTTTTTCGCCTTCCTCCGCAGCATAGGGCAGGGGTCGCAAGCTGGAAGATTCTCCGCAACTTGAAGTCTTTAGATCACGATCTGGAGACTTCAACAGCAGAGTTAAGGGAAAGTAGGGGGGTCAACATTTATGGCCTGCATCATGCGGGAGGTCAGACTAGATGACCATATTGGTTCCTTCTGACCTTAAAGTCTATGAGTCTATGAGTCTATGAGTCTATTCTTCATGCATCACCACCCATTTGCTGCAGAGGGGTAAAAAGCAGGCTCTATTTCAGCCCGCGCCGCTTTCCGCAGCTCCCATTGGCCGGGAACGGCAAACCGCAGCCACCAGGAGCTGCGGGTGGCCGTGCCTGCGGATGGTCAATGTAAACAAACTGTCTTGCGGCCCGCCAGCGGATTACCCTGATGGGCCGCATGCAGCCCGTGGGCCACAGGTTGCCCACCACTGCTCTATTTACTCCTTATTCTCCTCTCTTCCACTTAACTCCAAGGTATGGGTAGCTTATGCAAGGGTTTATGTTACAGAGAACACATCACTTTGAATGTTGCTGCCATGGCTGTAAATGTGGCCTTGTCATTTCATCATGGCTTCCCACACCCAATCTTTCCCCCCCTTCACCCGAAAGCAAACTCCCACCATTTAGGGAAGGTTAGCAACATGTTGACAAGGGCTGGCAACCGGGGGTGGCTCTATGTTTTTTGCCGCCGCAAGCACGGCAGTCAGGCGGCGTTCGGCATCGTTTCTGCAGGTGATCTGCCAGTCCCATGGCTTCAGCATATCCACTGCTGAATTGCCGCCAAACCCGCGGGACCGGCAGACCTCCCGCAGGCATGCCCCTGAAGGCCATCTGACTGCCGCCCTGACAGTGCCCCCCGCGGCTTGCCGCCCCAGGCACGCGCTTACTGCGCTGGTGCCTGGAGCCACCCCTGCTGGCAACAGCACTCTGTTTCATTGTCAGCAAAGCTGTGACTTGTGATAATAGCAGCAAATGCCATTAGAAGGCAACATATATATTTTCCACTATCTCATGTACAGAATCTAGTATAAACGTAATGGAGCACTGAGTGCACCTCCTTCTAGTAGTCTCTCTCATTCAGTGGAAGTTTTTTTCCACATTCCCCACATTAGAAATTTCAGGGGATACTCCTAAAGGCTATACATTGTGCTGCAACATATTCAGTTCTGCCACTTTAAAACTAGGTATGTATCAGCTTTCCACCCCTGGAAAGAAAGCTCTAATATTGAGTCAGGCGCACAAAGAATTCTGATCCACAGTTGTGGTACTCTAGCTCTGTCAAGAAGGTGTTAGTTGTTTAGCTATGTTCCTAGTTATACTTCCTGAATTCCTGGCACATCAGCATATTTAAGGGGATAACTCCTGAAAGCACTCCACTGTATCAGAGAACAGGATAGTCAGACAGAATGGGATTCAGGCATATTTTTCTACAACTTCTTTCTCCATGGGAACGGTTGTCAGTTATCTCTGGTTCCCCAATAGATAGCTGAACAGTTTTCAATGAACAGTTCAAGTTGGCATTTCACAAGTCACATGTTGGACTGTGTTGTATGGAACACATTGGTTACTACTGTCATGATCATAACAAGGGCAGTCAGGACCAAGGGTCAGAGGTGGGTCTAATTTGAGACTGGAACTAGCAGAGAACTTCATAGGCAGATTCCAGGCCAGGGTCGATACCAAGTGTCAGAGTCCAAGTCAGGTTTCAAGGTCCAGGGCAGGAGACGAAGTCCTAATCCAGCCAAGGTAGAAGTCAAGAGTTCAGGAGCAGGAATAGTCATGGCAGCTACAGGAGATCTACACTCTTGCCTGGACACTACCTTGAATGCCCCTTGGGTTTATATAAGGTGGGGAGCAATCAGGAGCCAGGAGGCTGCTTCCTGTCATACCCCTTGAGGCAGGACTTCTCATGGTCTTCTCCACAGCAAGTCATGGCCAGTGGAGTGCAATCTTGTTATAGGTCCCATTGTGTGGCAGCATAGAGATGTCAGCTGTCTGACAGGTCTGAGTTCTAAACCCATGAAGCCTTACAATTACTGCAACAGAAATTAGACTATATCTTTAGTTCGGAGTCACAGAATGCAGTTGATCTATATACACATTGTTAATTACTTGTTTTGTAATAGCACCCACAAGCCTCAGCCCCATCAAACTGTGCACTGTAGAAACATATAACAAAGTGACAGTCCCTGCCCAAAAAGCTTGCGATCTAAATAAGGTTCTCAGATAGCTCCCATCACTATAGTATCTGAGATCAATTTCTGTCCATTTTGCCAAGAAATGGCAGAGTTACAAGCTGATGGTAGAGACTTCTTAGGTATGCTGCTTACTGGTTTCCAAAATGAACTGACAGAGCAAAAGATAAGATATTTCAGCAAAGCAACAAATAAATTATTATACACAAGATCTGGGGTAATGGAAGTCAGTTACAGGCTATCACATTACATTTTCCTACTGGACTAAAAACATTTTCTGCATTCCAAAAATAATGTATTCATAGTTTCCCATGAAGCATCAGCATCTCTCTTTAGGAACACTGGTATATTTCCCTACCTAGTCTAATTCTCCCCTGCCCCCCGCCCCTCACTAAACATGGAGCCAGACTCTTTAATTACTTGGAGATGAAGAGATCTGCATTTCATGTTTTCTAAAGATTAGGACACGATTATTTTACTTGCTGCTCATTCATCGTCACAACCGAGAAACACCCCCAAAGAAAAGCAGTTATGTTGTAGCAAATCCTTTAAGGAATATACTTAGAAGACATGTGTGAATCCCAATATGACAAGTCCAAAAGGAAATTTTTCCTAGAAAAGAGTTCTGAGCAATAGCAATACACCACAACCATATGTGGGAGGGAAAGTGAAGAATAAATTCTCTAATTAAGAGCTACAGGAGGAAATTTCACCCTGTGCTTTACGCACTGCATGGTTAGGTACATTATAGGTTTTTAAATGATCTTCCTCTTTTGGGAGGAGGATACCAAATTACATCATTTGACCTTTCCAGTATATGGTTTTTACATTCCTAAAATGTATGGATGAAATCTTTGCCCCACTGCAGTCAATGGCAAAGCTCCCATTCACTTAAACAGAACTAGAGTTTCACCTTATATGTGTTAAAAAGTAATTTCAAAGGCCCTTTCTCCAGAGACCCCATCTAGCAAAGCCAACTGCTATCTTAAGTATCATTTGGGATGTGGTGGTGTGATGAATGGTGTGGAGAAAGTGAATAAGGAAGTGAAGGAATAAGGCAAGTCCCCATGCCCCAACCCCACTCCCAAACTGGAGCCCCAGGTGGGCAGAGTGGGGCAAGCCCCCGTGTCCTGACCCCTGGCTCGAGTGCCCAGTGGGCGGAGCAGGGCAAGGCCTCCGCGTCCCAACTCTGCTCCCTGGCTGGAGCGCTGGGCGGGTGGAGCTGGTTGTGATGCGGGGGGGGGGGGGAAGGGGGGCGCACATTTTTCCGGGGCCCCCAATTGGCCAGGGCCCCTGGGCAAAGGCCCCAGTGGCTAATCCGCCACTGGCCCTGGCTACTGACAGAGACAGGATATTGGACTAGATGACCAAAGGTTCTTATCCTAGCTGGCAGAATATACTGCCCTGTATATCCTATGCACTGGCTATACTGATAGGAAGCTATGGAATGCTACTGAAATATCTAAGACAGAAAAAACACATGCTTGAGTTTGTTTTATTATAAACAGACCAAATACTATTTTGGTCATTCATTAACTCCCTAATATTTTCTTAATTTAATCTCTTCCTCTTTCAACTATAAAAGCCTTTGAGATTTGAGTTGTTGGTTAGGCATGGGGGTGCTTTGTGTAAGGGCCTTTTGCAATGGTTTAATTAGCAATCAGAGGCTTAGCTTCTCTGCTTACAGACATTGTCATTATAAATGGTTATCCTTTGATACTAACTTCGGAGAAGTTGCGTTCTATTGTCACTGCATGAACTGGTGCCCAGATCTGGGCTATTCCTGTTTTTTACCTCTCCCCCCACTATTATCATATCACGTTTCCTGTTACATAGTTTCTCTGCAAGCAAATCCTCCATGCCCTCCAGCTTTGAATACACTTAACTTGAAATATCCCTGACTAAATTTGCAAATTTCATAGATTTTAAGGCCAGAAGGGACCATTAAATCATTTAATATGACCTACTGCATAACATAAGCCCATACAATTTCACCTAGTTACCCCTGCATTGAACCCAATAGCCAGTGTTTGACTAAAGCATATCTTCAAGAAAGACATCCTGTCTTGATGAAAAGGCATCAAGAGGTGGAGAATTCACCACTTCCATTGGTAGTTCTAATGGTTACATCACGGTTAAAAATTTGTGTCATAAGAGAATATTCACCACCTCTGTAAAAAGATTTGAGAGGATTTGAATCTGTGAGCACTTGCACACAGAGCATGGCACTTTCCACTGCCTGCATGATCTTCTTCAACTTTCATTGCCTCGACATCATGGTATCCAGGACCACTGATATGGGTATTCTGCTTGCCTTTTAGCAAGGGATTATAAAGCAATTTACTCCTTTCCTATTGAAGTTGGCTTTAAAAAGGGTGGGGAGAGTGAGTTGGTATGGTTCTATTGAAAGTGAGGGACTAATAGACTTCGCTTGATTTGGGCATTATAGAGGAAGGTACAGTATGATCCTCACATACAATTCAGTTCATGGATCTCATATCTGAGTTACATCATGCCTTCAGTTCCAGTTTTGAGCAGAATTTACCAGTTGTGATAAAATGTTTGTTGATACCATAACAGTGGACAAATGGGGATTAAATTAAGATAGTCTAAACTCGTTTTCCTTTGCGCATTAATGCCATGGTTTCAGGAGTCAGGTTTTCACAACTCTCGTATCATGAGCTGGGAGGCCAGGAGTCTCATGGATGACCTGTTATTTCTCAGTTCTCCCAAAAGTGTAAACAAAAGTCTATTTTGCTGTTGTAGGCTTGTAACTGGGATGTCAATCACCCCAGCAATCACTTTCAAAATAAATCCCTACCACCAATTACAAGCCCATTAAGATTTTATCACATCTCTGCTCCTCCATTGCTTCTGGGGGTAGTAATATATTGTTGGCCTCTACAGGTAATAAATTACAAGTTAGACAGGTAATCCACCTGCTTCAGAGAAGGGGTAAGCAAGTGCATAACTCTGCTTACTCTTGGTATCTGAACCCAAGGGCTGGCTCGGAGTGTGAGGAGGGTTCTTACTCCCTCACGTGGCTGTATAGTCCCAGTTACTATCTAGCCCAAGAGCAGATCTTTTAGAAGAACATGCAATCTTGATTTAAAAATTGTCAATAATGGAGACTCCACTATGACTCTTGGAAAATTGTTCCAATAGTTAATTATCCTAACTGTTAAGCTGGTGCAGTTGGTAAGGTGTCTGAAATGTTATCTGCACATGTTAATACCCTGTTCGCTCATCACAATAACTGCGCACAGACTCCCAACTCCCTCCTCAAAATATGGTCCATGGTGTGATCCTGAAAGATTTTGAGAATATTTTCTATAGTGTTCCCCTTTCCTGTATTTTTTAGAAAACAATTTCCTGGTCTAAAATTATTATAATAAATAGTATACCTCTTCCCCACCATGTAAGGATGTGGGTCAAAGCTCACATTTTAAATCCTTATATAATAATCCAAAGTATATATGAAATCAGTCTGTTACAATGTATGACATTCTGTGGGAAAGTAGATGGCATAGTTTCCATTGAATGCTATAGATTTGAATAAACTGGCTGCATCTGCAGTTTGGGTTATATACAAAGATTTGAATATGGTAGAAACTCAATTACTCTACTTCCAGTTAACCTATGTTTAACGGGGTGAAAAAATTGAATTTTCCTTTTACAGGGAATTTCAACATTTCAAAATTACTTTTCCTTTTGAATCAGAATGAAAAGTTGATTTTTTTTGTGTGAAATGAAATATTACAAAAAGTTTTGCTCTTTTTGAATTAAACAAAACTATTTCATATGTTTAAATGACATTTTTGTTTTCCAGTGGTCGATTTGAAATGACGTTTTTTGTTTCGGTACTCCTGATTGGAAAATTGGAAGAAAAAAAACTTCATTGAAATTGACTCTTGGCTTTTTCGGCACAGAAAATGTTGATTTTGATGAAACCATATTTTCTGATGGATAGGAAAACATAGTGTGACGTTCCCCTCTGGTCTTGTCTGGACCGGTGATCTGCTAGGCCTCTACAATCTTTGACTCTGGGAGCCAGCCTTACCTTGCTCTGCTCTGAGAGGCCCCACTCCTGGGCTGTTCACACACAGCCTCTGGCATGTAAGCTGCTTCCAGCTACTTGCAACTGAATGACACTACCCAATATCTCCAGTCCCAGATGCAACCCTACGAGCTTCCATCTTGCAGTGTCCAGTTATGCCCACTGGACACTGCAAGCTTATGTAAGTTCATCAATTTAACAAAGAAATTGATATGTACCAGGCTTGTTATCCCAAGGGGAGTCTCTGAGACGCTTCAAACCAAACGCACTGCTTCAGGTAGAACAAACAAACAGATTTATTAACTATAAAGATCGATTTTAAGTGATTATAAGTCAAAGCACAACAAGACAGATTTGGTCAAATGAAATAAAAGCAAAACACATTCTAAGCTGATCTTAACACTTTCAATGTCCTTGAAAACTTAGATGCTTCTCACCACAGGCTGGCTGGTTACTTTTCAGTCAGCCTCTCCCCTTTGATCAGTGTTTCAGTCGCTTGGTGGTGGTGGTGGTGTCTGTAGATGTAGGTGGAAGAGAGAGAGAGGATGGCAAAATGTCTCTCCCTTTTATCAGTCCTTTCTTTCCTCTTGGCTTTGCCCCCTCACCTCCTTCAGAGCATAGGCGTGCGCAGCCCATTTCATTAGGGTGTGCACCCAGGGAGCCGCACCCTGCCCTAGCCCCACCCCCATCCTGCCCCCATCCACTCCCTCCTACTTCCTGCCCCCTGACAGCCCCCCTCAGAACCCCCAACCCCCCCCCTGCTCATTGTCCCCTGACTACCACCTCCTGGGACCCCTGCCCTTAACTGCCCCCCAGAACCCCTCCCCCATCTAAGCCTCCCTGCTCCTTGTCCCCTGACTGCCCCCCTAGGACCCAACCCCCTACCTGTCCCCTGACTGCCCCGACCGTTATCCACATCCCTGCCCCTAGACAGACCCCCAGGACTGCCATGCCTATCCAACCGCTCCCCACCCCCGACAGCCCCCCCCCAGAACTCCTGACCCATACAACCCCCTCTGCTTCCTGCCTCCCCTAACCTCTCTCCAACCCCTGCCTCCTGACAGCCCCCCCCCCAGAACTCCTGACTCATCCAACCCCCCCAGCTCATTGTCCCCTGACCACCGCCTCCAAAGACCCCTCCCCAATTGCCCCCCCAGGACCTTCCTTGCTCCCTGTCCCCTGACTGCCCTGACCCCTATCCACCCCCTGCCCCCTGACAGACCGTGGGACTCCCATGCCCCATCCAACCCCCCCTGCTCCCTGACTGCCTCCTCCAGAGACCCCCTACCCCTAACCACCCCCCCGGGACCCCACCCCTTATCCAACCCCCCTGGCCCTGGACCCCTTACCATGAGATGAGGGTCCTAGCCTCCCCACAGAGCCAAACACTGCCCCACAGAAGCACGCAGCCCCAGCTCCACAGGTGGGATGGGAGACAGAGGGGCTCAGGCCAGCTCCACACAGAGTGGGGTCAGGGATTCAGCCCTGCAACTTTTGCCACTAGGGTGGCTGGGGCTCCCAAGACGGGGACTTCAACCCCACATCTTCTGCCAGGGTCCAGGGCTTCTCCTCCCTGCCCCAGTGTGGCTCCTCTCCCCCACCACAGTGCAGCTCCTGCCAGGGTCCGGGCTTTTCCTCTTCTCCCCTGGGGCAGCTCCTGCCGGGGTCTGGGCTTCTCCCCCACACAGTGCAGCTCCTGCTCGGGTCCGCGCTTCTCCCCTCCCTCCCCGCCCCATGCTTCAGAGTCAGGTGAGCATTAACAGTCCCATTGCAGTCCCAAACTGCCCAAAGGAAGGGGGTGACTCCCTCGAGGGTCTAACAGATTATTTTGTTGCTGCCTAAGCCAGTGACCATTGTTTCTGTGAGGCTGGACTGGGCTTGTCCCATCCATGCCCTGACGAGGTGTGAACTGCCTCTCTGTTCTTGGAGAGTTTTTGCATGGGCTTGCTTTAAGCCATGAGGTTACATTTTCAGCCTCATAACTATATACATGAAATTATAACCTATAACCTCACTATAACATTACTGTAGCAATTACTATAACATCACTATAACCACCATGCTCAGTGCATTATGAGCCTTCTGAAGACACCCAACATGACAAACTTTTCATTGGATACCATTTTATAAAAATGAAAATGGGGGTGCTGGGTATTCCCCCGAGGTACAGAATATCACACTTAGTGTCTGAAAAATTTAAGCCAGCTCTACTCACATTCCAGTTATCTGAAGTTCTGATATGTTAGGGTCATGAGCTAGGAAGGTTACTACACTATAGGGATAACATACAGCAGACATAGAAGAATATAACCCAGATAATGTGATTTTAAGGTCTGGTGTCTCATGAACCATAAATCTGGAAAAAACTGCTGTACATCACTGGAAAGCTGGGGTAATGTGTTTCCAGCCCCACCGGCTCAGAAGACATCAGGCTTTGAAATCGTCACTGGTACTTCAGACAAAGCTAAAAAGCTTCAGGCCATCACAGGCTATTTTCCAGACAGGTTAGGATGCTTTTAACATCCTAAGCATCATGGACCTGTGTGCCTGGTATTCCCCAAGCCCCTCAGTTTGCTGCTTTTGCCAGCTGGCTGAAGACAAGGGGAAAGAATAGTTGCTTCACTGGAGTGGCTGGGGAGGAGCTGGTGTGTCTGCTGATTTCTGTAAGACCAGCTTGCTAAAGAGGGGAGTGAAAGGGAGACAGAAGTCCATCCATAGGCCAGATCCTGAACTGGTGTGCGCCAGCTTATCTCCACTGAAGTCAATGGAGTTATGTGGAGTTTCACCAACTGAGGAGCTAGGACCTTTTCTTCTGGCCAGCCCTTGAGAAGCAAAGTTGGTTGATTTAAAGTATAGTAACAGAGTAAGAACACAAAATAGCTACACAGGTTAGTGTGCTCAAAGGTGGTACACCTAGTAACTCTGAGTGTTAGATGTGGGAAGCTGGGTCTGAGAACTGCAGGTCTAGGAGTAAGTTGCCTTCTCCCCTCCAAACAGCACCATAGCAAGGCAGAAGAGGGGCTATTGCTTACATGGGGAAATACAAACAATCTAAAAGGTAGAAGGCATGATTACACACTTCATTGCCATTCAATCTTTGGCCTCTCTGCTGAGACTGCCACGAAGAGTGACAGTGATGGCCAGTTGGTGATGCATTGGAAACTTCATGCTGTCAGAGCATACATAGTTTATCCTTATGTGGCTCTTCCTTTTATCAAAATATTTTTAATAAGGATTATTTTGGCCACTGGACTGCTCAAAAAGTTAAAAGCAATTGTTCTCCTGCTAGGAGAAAAAATTAAACGTCTGAGCATCACAGGTAGCGTATTACTAGCTAGTTTATCTGTATGTGTGATTGTGATGACTAAAATGACTGGCTTTCCTTACAGACTGTACCACTGGGGATAGAATAATACAGGCAATGGCTTACGGTTTGTGTGTCTGATGGTAAAAATCAATGGTTTTCCTCATTGAAAGGTGCCCTCAGGGGCAAGAAGCAGTGAACAGCTTATTAGTTTGTGTGTGCATGCTGGCAGATGCTAAAGCAGCATTGAAATCAGTCATACACCATAATAAAGTACCCATCCCCATCTAAAAGCTAGCGTGTTCTTATCTCTCAGGAGAATATGCCTCCATTAACCCAAACCATGCAGTAACTCATCTTTAACCACAGTAAGGGAATGCAGTAGGAGAGCAACTGATAATGATTTCTTAGGGTTACTGATGCAAGAATATAAAGGATAAATTGCTGGAGTTTGGGAGTCAGATCTTCAGCTGGTGTAAATTGGCATAGTTCTATTTAAGCCACTGAAGCTATGCTTATTTACAATGGCTGAGGATCTGGCCGTTTGAATGCTTTCCTCACTTGTCAGCAAAAGAAAGGAAAAAACCATGACACACCAGCAATTACGAGCATAGAACCTTCTGCTGTTTTTCTGACATAGATGGACACTGCTTTGAACATTCTCTTCAGCTCATGATTCTGACACATCAGAATCACCTTCAACAATTATATTGTTACTGAAGTGTTTATTGACATTTAAATGTCATTCTAGGCAGTTACATATCATGCCCTGGAACCCTTTGCTCTGACCACACACACCTGTACAAAGCCAATACTGCCTACAGCACACATAATGGTCCTTTCATGTGAAGTTCTCTCTTGAGGTCACTAGGGCGGATCAGGAATAAGAAGCAGAAATGGGGATTTCTCTTGGTTGCAAGGTGGAAACATTGACTTCATGCTTCCAACCCTGTTTCCAGGCTTTAAACTTGGAACTGCTGACCACATCTGTTGGGCATAGAAGAGGCTTCTTGTTAAACCTATTGCACCATAAATATGTAGTGTTTTGTTTTGAAACTTATTGAAATGATGGCCATGTCTGGCAGAAAAGTTCCCTTAGGTGGAGAAGCTGATACGTAGTGGTCATTAAGCAGATGGCTAGAGACATGTACCTCCACATATTCAGATCTGTTAATATAAAGATCATGAAGCTAATATGAGCAAGCCAAAATATGATGGTAGTTATGCACACTCTCTGGAGGACATGTCTTCTGGAACTACACTGTCATCAAATTGTTATGGCGAAAGGTGCTAATCACTTGCACATTAAGGGTCACTGCTGTATAAGGGTCCAGGAATAAAACTCTAAATAGAGAGAGTTAAAGATGCCCTCCAGAACCCAGAAGGTCATTATGGACACTCACTGGGGTAAAGCATTCTCCCTTTGCTTAGGCGTGTCTGAATATTCTTTGTGTCAGATAGCAGCTGCTGACTAGTTAGTGGTCAGGTGACAGAGGTAAAGGCAGCTGCTTCTGGGAACAGGGCACAGGTGCTTGACTTGAAGCTTCTGACAGAGGGAGTTGCCCGTGTACAGTTTGTTGCCACTGCTGCTCAAGGAAACAGGACTTGGTCATTTACAAACTACACAAAAATTACATTAAGAGGAATATCTGAGTCTGCATCACCAGTTTCTGCTCCACACAGGGAACTGGCCCACAAGGCCCTGAAATTTTCTTCTGCTCAATAAAGCGGCAACAATATAAAGGCTTGTCTACATGATGCGTTACACTCCACGGTTACAGATTATATTCTAATGTGTCACACTCTGTCCCATCTGGTGTCCAGCACAAGTTCCATAGTATGTGTTAATGTAGTTCTGTTTCAATCAGTACTACATCACCAGCAACTACACACCACTCCACAGAAACACTAACCCAGGAACAAAACCCTGTAACAAACCTCGTTGCCTACTCCGTTCCCATATCTACTCTAGTGACACCATCAGAGGACCCAACCACATCAGCCACACCATCAGGGACTCATTCACCTGCACATGTATTAATGTGATATATGCCATCATATGCCATCAATGCCCCACTGCCATGTACATTGGCCAAACCGGACAGTCTCTACATAAAAGAATAAATGGACACAAATCGGACATCAGGAATGGTAACATACAAAAGCCAGTAGGAGAACACTTCAATCGTCCTGGACATTCTATAACAGATTTAAAAGTAGCCATACTTTGAACAAAAAAATGTCATAAACAGACTTCAAAGAGAAACTGCAGAACTAAAATTCATTTGCAAATTTAACACCATTAATTTGGGCTTGAATAGGGACTGGGAGTGGCTGGCTCATTACGGAAGCAACTTTTCCTCTCCTGGAATTGACACCTCTTCATCAATTATTGGGAGTGAACTACATCCTCTCTGATTGTATTGGCCCTGTCAACACTGGTTCACCACTTGTGAAGTAACTCCCTTCTCTTCATGTGTCAGTATAACAATGCCTGTAATTCTCACTCCATGCATCTGAAGAAGTGGGTTTTTTACCATGAAAGCTTATGCCCAAATAAATCTGTTAGTCTTTAAGGTGCCACCGGACTCCTTGTTGTTTTTGTGGATACAGACTAACACAGCTACCCACTGATACTACTACATCAATGTGCACTAGGGAACGTTTAGTGCCCACGAGCAGGGTTTGATGGGACAGTTAGACACGCTAGTGCACATTAGACTTTACACCACTCTGGTACAAATGAACAGACTGTGTAGACAAGCCCTAAAACACATAATCCTACTTTCATACATCTTGTCCAAAACCAAGGGAATTTGTACCCAGGTTCTTCATACTAGCAATCAGAAATATCTGGAGACTCAGCTGTTAGCATGAAATACCAGCAAAACACATACCAAAGAGAATAATCACTTCCAAATGCAGACCTATGAGAGGAAGAGCCAAATGGAAACCATCATCAACTAACTACTATCAGGCTCAGATACATGAAAAGACACCACATCATATCAGGATGGAAAATGACATCCTTTTGGTAAACATGGGCAACTTTTTAATCGGGGGGGGGGGGGGGAATGCAGATTCTGCAACACCAAAACATTTTGTGAATGTGTTGCTTGATTTGTTATGTGAAACCACTTTTTGCTTTGAAATTTTCTTACATTTTAATTTAATAATGTAAAAAAAATGCTTGAAATCCAAACATTGTTTGTCATGAAACATTTTTCCTTCATTTTTTTCAAAATTGCCAGTGATTTGAGCTCTAAATATGACACAGTTCATTGACTAGCCACTGATTTGCTGTCTCTTTAGCTCTGCCATGTCCCTGTAACTTGTGGTACAGAACAGCCTGATTTGCCTATCAGCACACACACCAGCTTTGTCCCTGACTTTGTGTGTCACTGACATGCACACAGCATGCCACAAAGAGCTGCACACTCTACTGAAGAGGTGATGAAGGCTGGCCTTGTGGTTAAGGCCTTAAACTCAGCCTCAGTCTCCAGCTCTGCCATACACTTTCTGAGCAAATCCCTGAATAGCTCTGTGCCTCAGTTTCTCCAACGTAAAATGGGGATAATAATACTTCCTTAGTTGGTCTTGTATGCAGATTGTGAGCTTTTTCAGGCAGGAACTGTAGAAAACCATCCCTCTTTTGAGGTAGCTGTCTCAAGAAATCTGTAAGGGTGCTCAATATACACTACCAGCTGTCCAGTTTTATGGGCTCAGGGTCATCCCAGATGTCCCTTTTTTTGTACCTCAGAAGATGCAGCCCTGCCATAATATAAATATGGTTGGAGACCAACTGTTTGGCGATGGTGAATAGACTTAACAGAAAGGGATACAGTGGAAGAATTACATGCTGCATCCTAGAACTTGCTATTCTGATCCTTGTCTTTCTTCACTTCCCTCAATGCTTGTTGTGCCAACTGTCATGTCACATCTAAAATCACATTGGAAGCTCATAGGGTCAGGGATCTTTTCTTTCTAGTGTGTGAAATACCTATCGCAGTGCGGAAGGATGGTCTAGTGATTTCAGTGTTAGCCTACCAGTGCATAGACACTGACTTCAATTCTCTGCTCTACCACAGACTGAGAGACCTTGGGCAAGTCACTTAGGGTATGTCTTCACTACCTGCTGGATTGGCGGGCAGCGATCGATCCAGCAGGGGTCGATTTATCGCGTCTAGTCTAGACATCGACCCCCGAGTGCTCACCTGTCGACTCCTGTACTATAGCTCGGTGAGAGGCGCAGGCAGAGTCGACGGGCAGGACCGGCTTTAGGCCGATTCAGACGATTCGGCTGAATCGGGCCCTGCACCTAAGAGGGCCCTGCAGCTGTGCACCCCGCCCCCGCCCCCAGCTCACTTTCCCATCCTCCCCTCCCCTGAACGCTCCGCCCCCCTGCTCCTCCCCCTCCCCTGCTTCCCACGAATCAGATGTTCGCGGGAAGTCTGAAAAGAAGCAGGGGCAGGCGGGCAGCAGCAGGTAAGCTGGGGTGGGGGGGCACGAGGAGGGCTCCGGGGAGGCGCGGCGCAGTCTGGCTCTGGCCGAGCACCCCCAGCCCCGGCCCCAGCGGCTCTGGCTCCAGCCCAACTTGGGCCCAGGGGCACCGGCCCTGGTTCCGGCCGAGTGCGCCGGCCCGGCCCCGCGGCTCTGGCCCGGCCCCGGTCGAGCACCCCCAGCCCTGCGGCTCTGGCTCCGGCCCAGCTCGGGCCCCGGGGCACCGGCCCGGCCCCATAGCTCTGGCCCTGGTGCCGGCCTCGCCCCCCCGGCCCGAGCGGCCCCGGCCCCAGGGTGCCGGCCTGGCTCAGGCCCCGGGGTGCCGGCCCGGCCCCGGCCCGAGCACCTCCGTCCCCGTCCCCGTCCCTGGCAGCTCTGGCTCGGGCCCTGGGGCGCCATCCCCGTCCCTGGCTGAGCGTGCCGGCCCAGCCTCGGCCCTGGCCGAGCGACTCCGGTCCAGCCCCGGCCAAGCGGTGCCGGCCGAGCACCCCCGGACCCGGCCCCAGCGGCTCCAGCCCGGACCCAAACCCCGCGACCCCGGCCCAATTCCTTCTTGCTAAGGCTGGCCCTATCGACAGGGGAGCAGCAGCAGTCGACTCACCGGGGTGAAGACACCACGGTAAGTCAATCTAAGTAAGTTGACTTCAGCTACGTTATTCACGTAGCTGAAGCTGCGTAACTTAGATCGATCCTCCCCAGTGTAGACCAGGCCTTAATCTGTTTGTGCTGCAGTTTCCCATCTGTAGTATGGCCATAATAGTACTTTAATGCCTCAAAAGGGTGTAGTGAGAATGAATACATTAAAGATTGTAAGGCAGCTAACATGCTGTGGTAATGGGGCTACATAAACTACCTGAGACATATAAATATTAATGATATATCTTTATTCTATGTGTTAGAGAAAATATGTTTGGAAAATGTCGTAGTTTGACTACTCCATCTTGGATCTATCTTTTATTATAACTGCTGTGACACCAGGCTTCCAAAACAAACATGAAAAGATTTCAGAAAGTGGCAGGTGAGGGCAAACTAAGGAGTAAGAAAGCAAGATTGGGGTCCTTGAACAGAGAAGGCTGGCTTAAATCTACTCACAGATGGTTATGTGCCAGGGTGTGCTGATCCCTCTGCTGGATCTGCAGCAAGTAGGTATGCGCAACAAGTAAAGGGGGATCCAAAAAAAAAAAAAAAGAAGGAGCCCACTGGCCCTGATTTTGTGCTGAGATTTGTATAAAGTGCCTCCCCCTACTTATAAGCATTTTCCCCTGGTACTTCTTGGTTCATGTACTGCCTGTTGGATAGTAACATGAGAGGACTCCATGCTTGTAAAATTAAACTCTTAATAAAGAGAACTATTTACAAAGGCGCTGCAACTACAGCTAGCATTCTAGCCATGTACATACAGACAAACATGCAGGTGCCTCCTCCAAATTCTTCCCTCCTGGAGCTTGTGCTCCTTCCTCCAAGTTCCATGCAGGTTGCTATGCTTCTGAGGTGGGAATGGAATGGAATTTGGGGAGTCTATGCTGGAAATATGGGCAGCTGTTCGGAGCCTTCCCACAAATCAACTGTGATTCAGGGATTCACAGATAAGTAGCAAAATCAGCTGTGTTGCACATGTGGGTTTGTGTAGCAACTGCTCCACACAATGTGCACAGTAATATATGTCCATGCACGAAGGCAGCATCAACCTCTTGGAACTGACTTCCTCTGAATGAGAAAAAGAGGCTGAAGATTTCATCTTAGAATCTTATCCAAATCCCACTGAAGTCAATGGGAGTCTTTCCAATGACTTCAGTGGGCTTTGGATCAGGCCTTTAGTTTTTCCTGGACATTTGACTATAGTCACAAACCACTTGGACAGTCTGGTACAATTTAAGAGGACTCTGCACAAGAGAGGGATGGGCTTGGAGTAACCTAAGGGGCACTGTAGTCATGGTCTAGTTTCATTGGCAGAGCTGCAGGGGAAAGGGGGGAACGCTTTCAGAATACTTGGCTGCACCTTGTTTTGCTTTTGGTAGTCCTGCGTGTTCAGGAGAACTAAATTCACCCAGAGAAAGGGAAAACAAAACAATAAAAATATTGTAGGCACCAAAACACTATTCCTTCTGGGCTTTCTTCTTCTAGAGACATCATAAAGCTATCCTGATGCCCCAAGGAAATGAATTTGATATCTCTTAAACATGAATCTAGACCCCCTTCTAGATAGTAATCCACTTCCTAACATCATTACGAATATTTTAGCATAAAGGCAGTGTCTTTCCTCAAAAGTCAAAGAGGTAAGGTTGAGGCATTTGTAGAGCAGTGTAAAAAAAAAAAAAAAACATACTGTATTTGCCTTGGCATCATGCGGGCTGAGTATAAATAAGGAATTTTGGCTTCAAACGTTCTCAGTCTCTTACCCTTATTCAGCACAAATATTCAGGAAAAACAATGATACTACCAGTTGGCATTTGTTTTAAAGTGCTAAGTCAATGCATAATTACTGGGAAGTATTTTTGACTGAATTTTAGATGAGCATTTTGACAAAATATAATATTGGAAACAATCTTTATCAAACATTCATGTGTAGTGTGAGAGATAAAAACAGGCATCCATAATTCATACTGCATAGTGTATTACCAAGTGTGAATAAGAGGCTGAATTTAAATGAGGAGGTCTGTACAATATTTTCTGCAAGGCATCTGCTTTAATCATTTACATTATTCACTAGACTTTCCAGAACAGCAAATCTTAAATATATATTTGTTTGTGAGAATGTGTATGTAAATACACACAAGCATACACACACACACACACATATACATATATATATAGAGAGAGACATATATATATATATACACCACGCACACACAAATATAGAGCTGTGAATATGTACACACACACTCTCTCTCTCAAGCCTGATCCAGACACACACACACTTAAGCCTGATCCAAAGCCCATTGAAGCCAATGGAAAGCCTCTTATTGACTTCACATCAGGTCCTTACTGTGTGTTTTTGTTTGTTTGTATTTTAAATGGTGACTACAGGATAGGTGTTGTAGTGAGCCGGTGTGGCACCCCTCCGTCTCCGACAGGGCCGAGCTTCCTCCAACCCCAGTGTGGGCGGAGCCACCGGGTCCGGGGCCCGCCCCTCCGAGGTCACGGCCCCGACCCGGAAGTATAAAAGCCCGCCAGCAGAGCTCAGTGGGAGCCAGACCGCCAGAGAGAGCAGACGTCCCGGGCCGAGCTCCCGCTTGGGAGACAGCCACAGGCCGTGAGCCGCCTGCTAACGCCCCGCACCGGTCAAGCCTCCCGCTCGCTCGATACCCCGAGGAGGACTGGCCCAGCCTGCCCCGGACCCGTTACCCCGAGGAGGACTGGCTCAGCCTGCCCTGGACCCGTTACCCCGAGGAGGACTGGCCCAGCCTGCCCCGTGCCAGCTGCCCCGAGGAGGAGTCAAGTCTGCCCCGTGCCAGCTATCCTGGGGAAGAGCTGCCGGACCGGCCCCC